>NW_026019444.1:0-294785 GCF_003254725.2 Canis lupus dingo | reverse complement strand
ATTCTGTTCCCCATCTGGGCCTGCATGTCCCTAGTGACTCTGGTCCTCACCCAGGCATCATTGGGACCTGGATACTCTATTCCACACCTGGGCCTCACTTTGACCAGGGACCTCTGGTCCCATTCTGGACCTCAAACTAAACTGGTTACTCTGGTTCCCCCTTTAGACCTCACCCTTACCTGGTGACTGTGGTCACCCCTTGGGCTTCACTTCGGCCTGGTGAATCTGGTCCTAAGCTGGTCCGCACGTGGATCTGGTGACTGGGCGCCACCTGGGCCTCACCTGGATTTGGTGAATCCTGTTGCCATCTGCGCCTCACCTGGACTTTGTGACTGTGGTCCCACCTGGACCTCACCTGGATCTGGTGGCTCTGGTTCCCATATGGGGCTCTCCTGGACCTGGTTCCTGTGGTCTCCATCTGGCCTCACCTGGAACACAATGACTCTGATCCATATTTGGGCCTCTCCTGGACCTGTTGACTCTGGTCCTTACCTGGGCATCATTGGGTCCTGGATACTCTCTTATATACCTGGGCCTCACCTGGACCTGGTGACTGTGGTCCCACCTGGGCCTCACCAGGACGAGGTGACTGGTTCCCACAGGTACCTCACCTGGACCTGGTGACTCAGGTCCTCATTTGGATGTCACCTGGACCAGGTGATTCTGGTACCCCTCTAGGCCTCACCAGTTCTGGTGACTCTGGTCCTCAACTGGGCCTCATCCGGACGTAGTGAATATGCTCCATCAGGGCCTCATTTGGACCTGGTTCCTCTGGTGCCTACCGGGGCATCATCGGGACATGGTTCCACTGCATGGCCTGCAGGTTGTCCTCACCTGGATCTGGTAACTCTGGTCCCTACCTGGGCATCATCGGGACATGGTTCCTCTTCATGGCCTGCAGGTTGGCCTCACCTGGACCTGGTGAGTGGGAATGCCACCTGGGCCTCGCACATGCCTGGTGACACAGGTCCCCACGTGGGCCTCACTTGGACCTGTTGACTCTGGTCCTCACCTGGGCAACTTTGGTACTTGGTGACTCTGTTCCACACCTGAGCCTCACCTGGACATGATGACTCTGGAACATCTCTGGGCCTCACCCTGACCTGGTGACTCTGGATCCATCTGGATGTCACCTGGACCAGGTGATTCTGGTACCTCTCTAGGCCTCAACCAAGTCTAGTGACTCTGGTCCTCAACTGGGCCTCACCTGGACCGATTGAATATGCACCATCTGGGCCTCATTTGGACCTGGTGACTCTCTTCCCTACCTGGGCATCATCGGGACATGGTTCCACTGCATGGCCTTTAGGTTGGCAGCAACTGGACCTGGTAACTGTGGTTCTACCTGGGCATCATCGGTACGTTGTTACTCTATTCCCAGTGGGACTGACCTGATCGTGGTAACTCTGGTCCTGACTTTGGCCTCTTCTGTGCCATGTGACTCTGGCTCCCCCTGGACCTCACCTGTAAGTGGTGACTCTGATCCTAAGCATGGCCTCACCTGACCTGGTGACTGTGGTTTCCATCGGTACCTCACCTGGTCCTCATGTCTCTGGTCCCAACTGGGACTCACCAGGACCTTGTATCTTGTATCCACCTGAGTAGCATCAGGATATGGTTACACTGTTCACTAAGAGCGAACCGGCCGAACCTATTAACTTTCGTCTTCACCTGGTCCACACTTGGACATGGTGACACTGGTTCCCACCTGGGTCTGACCTGGACATTGTGAGTTGGATACCCACCTGGTCCTCACCTGTAACTGGTGATTCTCGTTCCCACATGGACATCATGTGGATCTGGTGGCTCCAGTGTTTCTAGCTTCTCATGTACCTCGTGACTCTGGTCCTCACCAGGGCCTCACCGGGACCTGGTGAGTGTGGTTGCCACCTGCACCTCACCTGGACCTGGTGATTCTGGTCTGCATCTGAGACTACTCTGGATCTGGTGACTGTGGTCTCCACCTGGGCTTCACCTGGATTTGGGGACTCCGGTCCCCATCTGGGCGTCACCTGGCCCTGTTGACCATGGTCCTCAACTGGGCAAAATTGGGACCCGGTGACTGTGTTCCAAAACTGGACCTCACCTGGACCAGGTGACTCTGGTCCCCCTCTGGGTCTCTCCGTGCCCTAGTGACTGTGAACCCCACTTTGGACTGACTTGGACCTGCTGACCCTGCTTCCCACCTGCGACTGACGTCGTACTGTGGACTCTGGTACTTTTAAGGGCCTCCCCTGTACCTGGTGATCCTGGTCCCCACCTGGGCCTCACCTGGACGTGGTAACATTTGTCACCACAGGTTACTCACCTAGACCCGGTTACTGTGTTCCACACCTGAGCCTCAAGAAACCTGTTTACCATGGTCCCCAAGCCGGCCTCACATGGACCTGTTGCCTCTGATCCCCACCGGGGCCTCTCGTGTACCTGGTAACTCTGGTCCTCAACTGGCCTCATCTGGACCTAGTGACTCTGGTCCCCACTTGGACTTCACCTGGATATGGTGACTCTGGTCCCCAGCTGGGCTTCACCTGGATCTGGTGACTCTGGTCCCCACCTGGACTTCACCTGGATCTGCCGACTCTGGTTCCCACCTGGAACTCTCCTGGACCTTGTGACTCTCTTTCCAACATGGACCTCACCTAGATCTGGTGACTCAGGCCTGCAGGTTGGCCTCACCTGGACCTGGTGAGTGGTGTTTCACCTGGGAGTCACCCATACATGGTGACTCAGGTCCTCACGTGTGCCCCTTGGACCTGGTGAATGTGGTGCTTACCTGGTCCTCTCCCAGACCCAGGGACTCTGGTCGCCACCTGGGCCTCACCTGGACCTGGTGCATCTGGTCCCCATCTGGGCCTCACCTTCTCCTGGTGACTTTGTTCCCCCCGTGGACCTGATTGCTGTGGACTCCTTCTTGACCTCACCTGGAACTGGTGACTCTGAAACTAACTGGGCCTCATCCAGATCTGGTGACTCTGGTCCTCACCTGTGGACCATTATGACCTGGATACTCTGTTCCACACCTGAGCCTCACCTGGACATGATGAATCTGGATCCCCCCTGGGCCTCAGCCTGACATGGTGACTCTGGTCCCCATCGTGATGTCACCTAGACCAGGTGAATCTGGTACCCCTCTAGGAGTTAACTAGACCTCGTGACACTGGTCCTCAACTGGGCCTCACCGGAACCTAGTGAATATGCTCACTACCTACTCTTCATCTGGACCTGGTGATTCTGGTTCTCCCTGGGCATCATTGGGACAGGTTTATTGTATTCCCCACTGGGACACACCTGATCCTGGTAACTCTGGTCCTGACTTTGGCCTCTTCTGTACCAGATGATTCTCGCTCCACCTGGCCCTCACCTGTAACTGGTGACTCTGATCCAAAGCATGGCCTCACCTGACCTGGTGACTGTGGTTCCCATCGGGACCTCACCTGGACCTCATGTCTCTGGTCCAACCTGGGCCTCACCAGGACCTGGTGTCTCTGGTACCCACCTGGGTAGCATCAGGATACGGTTACACTGTTCACTAACAGTGACCCAGCCGGACCTATTAACTCTGGTATTCACCTGGGCCACACCTGGACATGGTGACACTGGTTCCCACCCGGGTCTCACCTGGAAATGGTGAGTCGGATCCCCACATGGTCCTCAACTGTAACTGGTGATTCGCGTTCCCACATGGACATCATATGGACCTGGTGGCTGCAGTGTTTCTAGCTTCTCATGTAACTCGTGACTCTGGTCCCCACCAGGGCCTCACCAGGACCTGATGAGTGTGGTTGACACCTGCACCTCACCTGGACCTGGTGTTTCTGGTCTGCATGTGAGACTACTCTGGATCTGGTGACTGTGGTCCCCACCTGGGCTTCACTTGGATTTGGGGACTCCGGTCCCCATCTGGGCCTCACCTGGCCCTGTTGACCATGGTCCTCAACTGGGAAAAATGGAGACCCGGTGAGCGTGTTCCGCAACTGGACCTCACCTGGACCAGGTGACTCTGGTCCCCTCTGGGTCTCACCATGCACTCTTGACTGTGAACCCCACTTTGGCTTTACTTGGACCTGCTGACCCTGGTTGCCACCTAAGCCTGACCTCGAAATGTTGACTCTGGTTCTTTCAAGGGCCTCCCCTGTACCTGGTGATCCTGGTCCCCACCTGAGCCTCACCTGGACGTGGTTACATTTGTCACCTCCGGGGACTCACCCGGACCTGCTTACTGTGTTCCACAACTGGGCCTCAAGTAGACCTGTTGACCATGGTCCCCAAGCCGGACTCACATGGACCTGTTGCCTATGATCCCCACCGGGGCCTCACGTGTACCTGGTAACTCTAGTCTTCAACTGGGCCTCACCTGGACCTGGTGAATCTGGTCCCCATCTGGGCCTCACCCAGTCCTGGTGACTTTGTTCCCCACTTGGACCTTATTGCTGTGGACTCTTTCTTGGCCTCACCTGGAACTGGTGACTCTAAACCTATCTGCGCGTCACCCAGATCTGGTGACTCTGGTCCTCACCTGGGCATCATTGGTACCTGGTGACTCTGTTCCTCACCTGAGCCTCACCTGGACATGATGATTCTGGAACCTCTCTGGGCCTGTCCCTGACCTGGTGACTCTAGTCCCTACCTGGGCATCATTGAGACATGCTTACACTGCATGGCCTTCAGGTTGGCCTCACCTGGATGTGGTATCTCTCGTCCTTACCTGGGTATCATCGGGACATGGTTCCTCTGCATGGCCTGCGGGTTGGCCTCACATGGACCTGGGGAGTACCTTGCCACCTGGCCTCACCAATACCTGGTGACTCAGGTCCCCATGTGGGCCTCATTTGGACCTGTTGAATCTGGTCCTTACCTGGTCGTCACCCGGAACTGGTAAGGCTGTTCAACACCTGGGATTAACCTGGACCTGGTGAATCTGGTCCCTATCTGTGCCTCACCCAGTCCTGGGGACATTGTTCCCCACCTGGACCTGTTTGCTGTGGACTCCTTCTTGGCCTCACCTGGAACTGGTGACTCTGATCCTAACTGGGCCTCACCCAGATCTGGTGACTCTGGTCCTCACCTGTGGACCATTATGATCTGGATACTCTGTCCCACACCTGAGCCTCACCTGGACATGATTACGCTGGATCCCCTCTGGACCTCACCCTGACACGGTGACTCTGGTCCCCATGTGGATGTCACCTAGACCAGGTGAATCTGGTACCCCTCTAGGCCTCAACTAGACCTGGTGACTGTGGTCCTCAACTGGGCCTCACCGGAACCTAGTGGATATGCTTCCCTCCTGGGCCTCATCTGGACCTGGTGACTCTGGTTCTACCTGGGCATCATTGGGACCTGGATACTCTCTTATATACCTGGGCCTCACCTGGACCTGATGACTGTGGTCCCACCTGGGCCTCACCTGGACCTGGTGAATCTGGTGCCCATCTGGGCCTCACCCAGTCATGGTGACTTTGTTCCCCACCTGGACCTGATTGCTGTGGACCCTTTCTTGGCCTCACCTGGAACTGGTGACTCTGATCCTATATGCGCATCTCCCATATCTGGTGACTCTGGTCCTCACCTGGGAGTTATTGGTACCTGGTGACTCTGTTCCACACCTGAGCCTCACGTGGACATGATGACTCTGGAACCTCTCTGGGTCTCACCCTGACCTGGTGACTCTGGTCCCCATCTGGATGTCACCTGGACCAGGTGATACTGGTAATCCTCTAGGACTTAACCAGATCTGGTGACTCTGATCCTCAACTGGGCATCATTGGTACCTGGTGACTCTGTTCCTCACCTGAGCCTCACCTAGACATGATGATTCTGGAACCTCTCTGGGCCTGTCCCTGACCTGGTGACTCTAGTCCCTACCTGGGCATCATCGGGACATGGTTCCACTGCATGGCCTGCTGGTTGGCCTCACCAGGATGTGGTATCTCTCGTCCTTACCTGGTCATCATCGGGACATGGTTCCTCTGAATGGCCTGCAGGTTGGCCTCACCTGGACCTGGTCAGTGGGCTTGCCACCGGGGCCTCACCCATGCCTGGTGACACAGGTCCCCACGTGGGCCTCACTTGGACCTGGTGAATCTAGTCCTTGCCTGGTCCTCACCCGGAACTGGTAACTTTGGTCACCACCTGGGATTCACCTGGACCTGGTGAATCTGGTCCCCAACTTGTCCTCACTCAGTCCTGGTGACTTTGTTCCCCACCTGTACCTGATTGCTGTGGACACTTTCTTGGCCTCCCCTGGACCTGGAGACTCTGATCCTATCTGTGCGTCACCCAGACCTGGTGACTCTGGTCCTCACCTGGGCATCATTGGTACCTGGTAACTCTGTTCCACACCTGAGCCTCACCTGGATATGACTCAGGAACCGCTCTGGGCCTCACCCTGACCTGGTGATTCTGGTCCCCATCTGGATGTCACCTGGACCAGGTGATTCTTGTAACCGTTTAGGCCTCTACCAGATCTGGTGACACTGGTCCTCAACTGGGCCTCACCTGAACCTAGTGAATATGCTCCATTTGGGCCTCATTTGGACCTGGTGACTCTGGTCCCTACCTGGGCATCATCGGGACATGGTTCCACTGCATGGCCTGCAGGTTGGCCTCACCTGGACCTCGTAACTCTGGTCCCTACTTGGGCATCATCGGGACATGATTCCTCTGCATCGTCTGTAGGTTGGCCTCACCTGGACCTGGTGAGTGGGGTTGCCACCAGGGCCTCACACATGCATGGTGACACCGGTCCCCACGTGGGCCCCTGTATGCCCTGGTGAATCTCGTCCTTACCTGGTCCTCACCCGGACCTGGTAACCCTGGTCACCACCAGGGAATCACTTGGACCTGGTGTATCTGGCCTCATATGGGCCTCACCCAGTCGTGGTGAATTTCTTCCCCACCTGGACCTGATTGCTGTGGACTCCTTCTTGGCCTCACCTGGAACTGGTGACTCTGATCCTAACTGGAGCTCACCCAGATCTGGTGACTCTGGTCCTCACCTCTGGACCATTATGACCTGGATACTCTGTTCCACACCTGAGCCTCACCTGGACATGATGACTCTGGATCCCCTCTGGGCCTCAGCCTAACATGGGGACTCTGGTCCCCATCTGGATGTCACCCAAACCAGGTGAATCTAGTACCCCTCAAGGCCTCAACTTGACCTGGTGACTCTGGTCCTCAACTGGGCCTCACCGGGACCTAGTGACTCTGTTCCCCACCTGAGCTTCACCTGGATCTGGTGACTCGGGTCCCCACCTGGACTTCACCTGGATCTGGTGACTCTGTTCCCCACCTGGACCTCTCCTGGACTTGGTGACTCTCTTTCCAACAAGAACCTCACCTGGATCTGGTGACTCTGGTCCTCAGTTTGGCCTCACCTGGACCTCGTGTCTCGTCCCCTCTTTGACCTAACTCAGAACTGCTGAATTTTGCCCCACCCAGGCCGCACCCAGACATGCTGACTCTTGTCCCCAGCTATGCCTCAATTCGACCTGATGAATCTGGTCCTCACGTGGGCCTCACATGATCCTGGGACTCAGCTGCATAGAGTGTCTCTGGTTCCCACAAGGGGCTCACCTGATACTCCTGACTGTGGTCTTATTCTTTGCCTCACCAGGACCTAGTGATTCTCTTCCACATCTGGGCCTGCATGGCTGTAGTGACTCTGATCCTCACCCAGGCATCATTGGGACCTGGATAGTCTATTCCACACCTGGGTCTCACTTGGACCAGTGACCTGTGGTCTCATTCTGGGCCTCAAATAAACTGGTTACTCTGGTTCCCCCTCTGGGCCTCACCCTTACCTGGTGATTCTGGTAACCCCTTGGGCTTCACTTGGGACTGGTGAATCTGGTCCTTAGCTGGTCCGCACCTGGATCTGGTGACTGGTCGCCACCTGGGCCTCACCTGGACTTGGTGAATCCTGTTGCCACCTGCGCATCACCTGGACCTTGTGACTGTGGTCAAACCTGGACCTCACCTGGATATGTTGGCTCTGGTTCCCATATGGGGCTCTCCTGGACCTGGTTCCTGTGGTCTCCATCTGGCCTCACCTGGAACACAATGACTCTGATCCATATTTGGGCCTCTCCTGGACATGTTGACTCTGGTCCTTACCTGGGCATTTTTGGGACCTGGATACTATCTTTTATACCTGGGCCTCATCTGGACATGGTGACAGTGGTCCCATCTGGACCTCACCTGGATGAGGTGACTGGTTCCCTCAGGGACCTCACCTGAACCTGGTGACTCAGGTCCTCATATGGGCATCATGGGACCTGGTTACTCACTTCCACATCGGGGCCTCACCTGGACCTCGTGAATCTCGTCCCCCTCTGGGCTTCACCCCGACGTGGTGACTCTGGTCCCAACCTGGATATCACCAGAACCGGGTGACTCTGGTCCCCCTCTGGGAGTCACCCAGCGCTGGGGACCCTGGTCCTCCACTGGGCCTCAACAGGACCTGGTGAATCTACTCCTAACTTAGGCCTCGTGTGGACCTTGTGACTCTTTTCCCACCTGGCATCAATGGGACATGTTTACTCTGTTCCCCACCTGGGCCTATACTGGACATGTTAACTTTGCTCCACACTTTGGCCTCAACTGGTCCTGATGACTCTGGTCCCACCACCTAGGCCTCATTCTGGACCTGGTGTCTGTGGTCCCCACCTGGGTCTCACCTGGACTGGTGACTCTCGTTTCCACATGAACAATACCTGGACCTGGTGACTGTGGTGTTTTTGTAGACTCACGTTTACCTGGTGAATCCGGTCCCCACTAGGGACTCACCTGGATCTGGTGACTCTGTCCTGCAGGTTGGCCTCACCTGGACCTGGTGAGTGGGGTTGCCACCTGGGCCTCATCCATACCTGGTGACTCAGGTCCCCACGTGGGCCTCTTGGACCTGGTGAATCTGGTCCTTACCTGGTCCTCTCCCAGCCCCGCTGACTCTGGTCACCACCTAGCCTCACCTAGACCTGGTGAATCTGGTCCCCATCTGGGCCTCACCCAGTCCTGGTGACTTTGTTCCGCACCTGGACCTGATTGCTGTGGACTCCTTCTAGGCCTCACCTCGAACTGGTGACTCTGATCCTAAGTGGACCTCACCCAGATATGGTGACTCTGGTCCTCACCTGGTGGACCATTATGACCTGGATACCCTGTTCCACACTGAGCCTCACCTGGACATGATGAGTATGGATCCCCTCTGGCCTCACACTGACATGGTAACTCTGGTCCCCATCTGGATGTCCCCTAGACCAGGTGAATCTGGTACCCCTCTATGCCTCAACTAGACCTGGTGACTCTGGTCCTCAACTGGGCCTCAGCATGACCTAGTGAATATGCTCCCCACCTGTGTCTCATCTCGACCTGATGACTCTGGTTCTACCTGGGCATCATCGGGACATGGTTACTCTATTCCCCACTGGGACTGACCTGATCCTGGTAACTCAGGTGCTGACTTTGGCCTCTTCTATACCAGGTGACTCTGGCTCCGCCTGGGCCTCACCTGTAACTGGTGACTCTGATCCTAAGCATGGCCTCACCTGACCTGGTGACTGTGGTTCCCATCGGGATCTCACCTGGCCCTCATGTCTCTGGTTCCACCTGGGCCTCACCAGGATCTTGTGTCTGGTACCCACCTGAGTAGCATCAGGATATGGTTACACTGTTCACTAACAGTGACCCAGCCAGACCTGTTAACTCTGGTCTTCACCTGGTCCACACCTGGACAGGGTGACACTGGTTCCTACCAGGGTCTCACCTGGACATGGTGAGTCAGATCCCCACCTGGTCCTCACCTTTAACTGGTGATTCTCGTTCCCACATGGACATCATGTGGAACTGGTGGCTGCAGTGTTTCTAGCTTCTCATGTACTTCGAGAATCTGGGCCGCACCAGGGCCTCACCGGGACCTGGTGAGTGTGGTTGCCACCTGCACCTCACCAGGACCTGGTGATTCTGGTCTGCACCTGAGACTACCCTGGATCTTGTGACTGTGGTCCCAACCTGGGCTTCACCTGGATTTGGGGACTCCGGTCCCCATCCCGGCCTCACCTGGCCCTGTTGTCCATGGTCTTCAACTGGACAAAATTGGGGCCCGGTGACTGTGTTCCACAACTGGACCTCACCTGGACCAGGTGACTCTGGTCCCCCTCTGGGTCTCACTGTGCCCTAGTGACTGTGAACCCAACTTTGGCCTGACTTGGACCTCCTGACCCTGGTTGCCACCTGCGCCACCTCGAACTGTTGACTCTGGTTCTTTCAAGGGCCTACCCTGTACCTGGTGATCCTGGTCCCCAATTGGGCCTCAACTGGACGTGGTGACTCTTGTCACCACTGGGGACCCACCTGGACAGGCTTACAGTGTTCCACACCTGGGCCTCAGGTAGACCTGTTGACCATGGTCCCCAAGCCGGCCTCACGTGGACCTTTTGGCTGTGATCCCCGCCGGGGCCTCACGTGTACCTGGTAACTCTGATCCTCACCTGGGCCTCATCTGGACCTAGTGACTCTGGTCCCCACCTGGGCTTCACCTGGATCTGGAGACTCTGGTCCCCACCTGGACTTCACCTGTATCTGGTGACTCTGGACCTGGTGACTCTCTTTCCAACATGGACCTCACCTGGATCTGGTGACTCTTCCTCAGTTTGGCCTCACCTGGACCTGGTGTCTCTCGTCCCCACTTTGACCTAACTCAGAACTGCTGAATCTTGCCCCACCTAGGCCGCACCCCGACCTGGTGACTCTTGTCCCCAGCTATGCCTCAATTCGACCTGATGAATCTGGTCCTCACGTGGGCCTCACATGGACCTGGGACTCAGCTGGATAGAGTGGCTCTGGTTCCCACAAGGGGCACACCAGATACTGGTGACTGTGGTCTTATTCTATGCCTCACCAGGACCTAGTGATTCTGTTCCCCATCTGGGCCTGCATGGCCCTAGTGACTCTGGTCCTCACCCAGGCATCATTGGGACCTGGATACTCTATTCCACACCTGGGCCTCACTTTGACCCGGGACCTCTGGTCCCATTCTGGGCCTCAAACTAAACTGGTTACTCTGGTTCCCCCTCTGAACCTCACCCTTACCTGGTGACTCTGGTCACGCCTTGGGCTTCACTTGGGCCTGGTGAATGTGGTCCTTAGCTGCTTCACATTTGGATCTGGTGACTGGTCGCCACCTGGGCCTCACCTGGACTTGGTGAATCCTGTTGCACCAGCGCCTCACCTGGACCTTGTGACTGTGGTCCCACCTGGACCTCACCTGGATCTCGTGGCTCTGGTTACCATATGGGGCTCTCCTGGACCTGGGTCCTGTTGTCTCCTTCTGGCCTCACCTGGAAGACAATGACTCTGATCCATATTTGGGCCTCTCCTGGACCTGTTGTCTCTGGTCCTTACCTGGGCATCATTGGGACCTGGATACTCTCTTACATACCTGGTCCTCACCTGGACATGGTGACTGTGGTCCCACATGGGCCTCACCTGGACGAGGTGACTCTGGAACCACTCTGGGACTCACACTGACATGGTGACTCTGGTCCTCATCTAGATGTCACCTGGAACAGGTGATTCTGGTACACCTCTGGGTCTCAACCCGATCTGGTGACTCTGGTCCTCAACTGGGCCTCACCTGGACCTATTGAATATGCTCCATCTGGGCCTCAATTGGACGTGGTGACTCCGGTCCCTATGTGCGCTCCATCGGGACATGGTGCCACTGCATGACCTCCATGTTGGCCTCACCTGGACCTGCTAACTCTGGTCCCACCTGGGCATCTTCGGGACACGGTTCCTCTGCATGGCCTGCAGGTTGGCCTCAGCCGGACCTGGTGAGTGGGGTTGCCACCTGGTCCTCACACATACCTGGATACACAGGTCCCCACGTGGGCCTCACTTGGAACTAGTGAATCTGGTCCTTACCTGGTCCTCACCGGGAATTGTTAACCCTGGTCTCCACCTGGGAATCACCTGGACCTGGTGAATCTGGTCCCCATCTGGGCCTCACCCAGTACTGGTGACTTTGTTCCCCCCTGGACCTGATTGCTGTGGACTCCTTCTTGGCCTCACCTGGAATTGGTTACGATGATCCTAACTGGGCCTCACCCAGATCAGGTGACTCTGGTGCTCAACTGTGGACCATTATGACCTGGATACTCTGTTACACACCTGAGCCTCCCCTGGACATGATGACTCTGGATCCCCTCTGGGCCTCACCCTGACATGGTGACTCTGGTCCCCATCTGGATGTCACCTAGACCAGGTGAATCTGGTACCCCTCTAGGCCTCAACTGGACCTGGTGACTCTAGTTCTCAACAGGGCCTCACCGGGACCTAGTGAATATGCTCCCTACCTGCGCCTCATCTGGACCTGGTGACTCTGGTTCTACCTGGGCATCATTGGGACATGGTTACTCTATTCCCCACTGGGACTGACCTGATCCTGGTAACTCTGGTCCTGACTTTGGCCTCTTCTCTACCAGGTGACTCTGGCTCCACCTGCGCCTCACCTGTAAGTGGTGACTCTGACGTTAGCATGCCCTCACCTGACCTGGTGACTGTGGTTCCCATCGTGACCTCATCTGGACCTCATGTCTCTGGTCCCACCTGGGCCTCACCAGGACCTGGTGTCTCTGGTACCCACCTGGGTAGCATCAGGATATGGTTACACTGTTCACTAACAGTGACCCAGCTGGACCTATTAACTCTGGTCTTCACCTGGGGCACACCTGGACATGGTGACACTGGTTCCCACCTGGGTCTCACCTGGACATGGTGAGTCGGATCCCCACCTGGTCCTCACCTGTAACTGGTGATTCTCGTTCCCACATGGACATCTTGTGGACCTTGTGGCTGCAGTGTTTCTAGATTCTCATGTACCTCGTGACTCTGGTCCCCACCAGGGCCTCACCGGGACCTGGTGAGTGCGGTTTCCACCTGCACCTCACCTGGAACTGGTGATTCTGGTCTGCACCTGAGACTACCCTGGATCTGGTGACTGTGGTCTCCACCTGGGCTTCACCTGGATTTGGGGACTCCGGTCCCCATCTGGGCCTCACCTGGCCCTGTTGACCATGGTCCTCAACTGGGCAAAATTGGGACCCGGTGACTGTGTTCCAAAACTGGACCTCACCTGGACCAGGTGACTCTGGTCCCCCTCGGGGTCTCACCGTGCCCTAGTGACTGAACCCCACTTTGGCCTGACTTTGACCTGCTGACCCTGGTTGCCACCTGCGCCTGACCTCGAACTGATGACTCTGGTTCTTTCAAGGCCTCCCTTGTACCTGGTGATCCTGGTCCCCACCTGGGCCTCACCTGGACGTAGTGACTCTTCTCACCACCGGGGACTCACCTGGACCTGCTTATTGTGTTCCACACCTGGGCCTCAAGTAGACCTGTTGCCTCTGATCCCCACCGGGGCTTCAGGTGTCTGGTAACTCTGGTCCTCAACTGGCCTCATCTGGTCCAAGTGACTCTGGTCCCCACCTGGGCTTCACATGGATCTGGTGAGTCTTGTCCCCACCTGGACTTCACCTGGATCTGGTGACTCTGGTCCCGACCTGGACCTCTCCTGGACCTGGTGACTCTCTTTCCAATGTGGACCTCACCTGGATCTGGTGACTCTGGTCCTCACTTTGGCCTCACCTGGACCTGGTGTCTCTCATCCCCACTTTGACCTAACTCAAAACTGCTGAATCTTGCCACACCAAGGCCGCAACCAGACCTGGTGACTCTTGTCCCCAGCTATGCCTCAATTCGACCTGATGAATCTAGTCATCACGTGGGCCTCACAAGGACCTGGGACTCAGCTCCATAGAGTGGCTCTGGTTCCCAAAAGGGGCTCACCTGATACTGCTGACTGTGGTCTTATTCTATGCCTCAACAGGACCTAGTCATTCTGTTCCCCATCTGGGCCTGCATGGCCCTAGTGACTCTGATCCTCACCCAGGCATCATTGGGACCTGGATACTATATTCCACACCTGGGCGTCACTTTGACCAGGGACCTCTGGTCCCATTCTGGGACTCAAACTAAACTGGCTACTCTGGTTCCCCCTCTGGGCCTCACCCCTACCCGGTGACTCTGGTCACCCCTTGGGCTTCACTTGGGGCTGGTGAATCTGGTCCTTAGCTGGTCCGCACCTGGTTGTGGTGACTGGTCGCCACCTGGGCCTCACCTGGAATTGGTGAATCCTGTTGCCTGCTGCGCCTCACCTGGACCTTGAGACTGTGGTGCCAACTGGACCTCACCTGGATGGTGGCTCTGGTTCCCATATGGGGCTCTCCTGGACCTGGTTCCTGTGGTCTCCATCTGGCCTCACCTGGAACACAATGACTCTGATCCATATTTGGGCCTCTCCTGGACCTGTTGACTCTGGTCCTTACCTGTGTATCATTGGGACCTGGATACTCTCTTATATACCTGGGCCTCACCTGGACCTGGTGACTGTGGTCCCACCTGGGCTTCACCTGGACGAGGTGAATGGTTCCCACAGGGAAATCACCTGGACCTCGTGACTCAGGTGTTCATATGGGCATCATGGGACCTGGTTTCTCAGTTCCACATCGGGGCCTCACCTGGACCTAGTGATTCTCGTCCACCTCTGGGCCTCACCCTGACGTGCTGACTCTGGTCCCCACCTGGATATCACCAGAACCGGGTGACTCTGGTCCCCCTGTGGGCTCTCCGGGAGCTGGGGACACTGGTCCTCAGCTGGGCCTCAACAGGACCTTGTGAATCCACTCCTCACTTAGGCCTCGTCTGGACCTTCTGACTCTTTTCCCACCTGGCATCAATGGGACATGGTTACTCTGTTCCTCACCTGGGCCTCTCCTAGACATGATAACTTTGCTCCACACTTTGTCCTCAACTGGTCCTGATGACTCTGGTCCCCCCACCTAGGCCTCAATCTGGACCTGGTGACTGGTCTCCACCTGGGCCTAACCTGGACTTGGTGAATCCTGTTGCCACCTGCGCCTCACCTGGACCTTGTGACTGTCGTCCCCACCGGGGCCTCACCTGGACCTGGTGACTGTCGTCCCCACCTGGGTCTCACCTGGACCTGGTGACTCTCGTTCCCACATGAACCACACCTGGACCTGGTGACTGTGGTGTTCTTGTAGTCTCACATTTACCTGGTGACTCAGGTACCCACTAGGGCCTCACATGGATCTGGTGACTCTGGCCTGCAGGTTGGCCTCACATGGACCTGATGAGTGGGGTTGCCACCTGTGCCTCACCCAAACCTGGTGACTCAGGTCCCCACGTGAGCCTCTTAGACCTGGTGAATCTGGTCCTTACGTGGTCCTCTCCCAGACACGGGGACTCTGGTCACCACCTGGGACTCACCTGGACCTGGTGAATCTGGTCCCCATCTGGGCCTCACCCAGTCCTGGTGACTTTGTTCTCCACCTGGACATGATTGCTGTGGACTCTTTCTTGGCCTCACCTGGAACTGGTGACTCTGATCCTATCTGCGCGTCACCCAGACCTGGTGACTCTGGTCCTCACCTGGGCATCGTTGGTACCTGGTGACTCTGTTCCACACCTGAGCCTCACCTGGACATGATGACTCTGGAACCTCTCTGGGACTCACCCTGACCTGGTGACTCTGGTCACCATCTGGATATCACCTGGACCAGGTGATTCTGGTACCCCTCTAGGCCTCAACCAGATCTGGTGACTCTGGTCCTCAACTGGGCCTCACCTGGACCTAGTGAATATGCTCCATCTGGGCCTCATTTGGACCTGGTGACTCTGGTCCCTACCGGGGCATCATCGGGACATGGTTCCACTGCATGGCCTGCAGGTTGGCCTCACCTGGACCTGGTAAGTCTAGTCCCTACAAAGGGCATCATCGGGACATGGTTCCTCTGCATGGCCTGCAGGTTGTCCTCACCTGGACCTGGTGAGTGGGGTTGTCACCTATGCCTCACCCATACCTGGTGACACAGGTCCCCACATGCGCATCACTTGGAACTGGTGAATCTGGTCCTTACCTGGTCCTCACCTGGAACTGCTAAGTCTGGTCACCACCTGGGAATCACCTGGACCTGGTGAATCTGATTCCAATCTCTGCCTCACCCAGTCCTGGTGAATTAGTTCCCCACCTGGACCTGATTGCTTTGGACTCCTTCTTGGCCTCACCTGGAATTGGTGACTCTGATACTAACTTGGCCTCACCCAGATCTGGTGACTCTGGTCCTCACATGTGGACCTTTATGACCTGGATACTCTGTTCCACACCTGAGCCTCTCCTGGATATGATGACTCTGGATCCCCTCTGGGCCTCAGCCTCACATTTTGACTGTGGTCCCCATCTGGATGTCACCTAGACCAGGTGAATCTGGTACCCCTCTAGGCCTCAACTTGACCTGGTAAATCTGTTCCTCAACTGGGTCTCACAGGGATCTAGTGAACATGCTCCCCACCTGCGCCTCATCTGGACCTGGTGACTCTGGTTCTTCCTGGGCATCATCGGGACATGGTTACTCTATTCCTCACTGGGACTGACCTAATCCTGGTAACTCTGGTCCTGATTTTGGCCTCTTCTGTACCAGGTGACTCTGGCTACACCTGGGCCTCACATGGACCTGGTGACTCTCGTTCCCACATGAACCACACGTGGACCTGGTGACTGTGGTGTTCTTGTAGTCACTATTACTTGGTGACTCCGTTCCCCACTAGAGCCTCACCTGGATCTGGTGACTCTGTCCTGCAAGTTGGCCTCACCTGGACCTGGTGAGTGGGGTTTCCACCTGGGCCTCACCCATACCTGGTACCTCAAGTCCCCACGTGGGCCTCTTGGACCTGGTGAATCTGGTCCTTACCTGGTTCTCCCAGACCCGGGGACTCTGGTCACCAACTGGGCCTCACCTGGACCTGGTGAATCTGGTCCCCATCTGGGCCTCACCCAGTCCTAGTGACTTTGTTCTCCACCTGGACATGATTGCTGTGGACTCTTTCTTGGCCTCACCTGGAACTGGTGACTCTGATCCTATCTGCGCGTCACCCAGACCTGGTGACTCTGGTCCTCACCTGGGCATCATTGGTACCTGGTGACTCTGTTCCACACATGAGCCTCACCTGGACATGATGACTCTGGAACCCCTCTGGCCCTCACCCTGACCTGGTGACTCTGGTCCCCATCTGGATATCACCTGGACCAGGTGATTCTGGTACCCCTCTAGGCCTCAACCAGATCTGGTGACTCTGGTCCTCAACTGGGCCTCACCTGGACTTAGTGAATATGCTCCATCTTGGCCTCATTTGGACCTGGTACATCTGGTTCCTACATGGGCATCATCGGGACACGGTTCCTCTGCATGGCCTCTCCTGGGCCTGGTGAGTGTGGTTGCCACCTGTGCCTCACCCATACCTGGGGACACAGGTCCCCTCGTGGGCCTCGTGGACCTGGTGAATCTGGTCCTTATCTGGTCGTCTCCCATCCCCGGGGACTCTGGTCACCACCAGGGCCTCACCTGGACCTGGTGAATCTGTTCCCAATCTGGGCCTCACCCAGTCGTGGTGACTTTGTTCCCAACCTGGACCTGATTGCTGTGGACTCCTTCTTGGCCTCACCTGGAACTGGTGACTCTGATCCTAACTGGACCTCACACAGATCTGGTGACTCTGGTCCTCACCTCTGGACCATTATGACCTGGATACTCTGTTCACCTCTGAGCCTCACCTGGACATGATAACTTTGCTCCACACTTGGGCCTCAACTGGTCCTGATGACTCTGGTCCCCCTCCTAGGCCTCATTCTGGACCTGGTGTCTGTCGTCCCCACATGGGTCTCACCTGGACCTGGTGAATCTCGTTCCCACATGAATCACACCTGGACCTGGTGACTGTGGTGTTCTTGTAGACTCATTTTTACCTGCTGTCTCTGGTGCCCAGTAGGGACTCACGTGGATCTGTTGACTTTGGCATGCAGGTTGGCCTCAACTGGACCTGGTGAGTGGGGTTGAGAACTGGGCCTCACCCATACCTGGTAACTCAGGTCCCCTCGTGGGCCTCTTGCACCTGGTGAATCTGGTCCTTACCTGGTGGTCTCCCAGACCCGGAGAATCTGGTCACCACCTGGGCCTCACCTGGATCTGGTAAATCCGATCCCCATCTGGGCCTCACCCAGTCCTGGTGACTTTTTCCCCACCTGGACCTGATTGCTTTGGACTCCTTCTTGGCCTCACCTGGAACTGGTGACTCTGACACTAACTGAGCCTCGCCCAGATCTGGTGACTCTGGTCCTCACCTGTGGACCATTATGACCTGGATACTCTTTTCCACACCTGAACCTCACCTGGACATGATGACTCTGGATCCCCTCTGGGCCTCAGCCTGACATGTTGAGTCTGGTCCCCATCTGGATGGCACCTAGACCAGGTCAATCTGATATCCCTCTAGGCCTCAACTTGACCTGGTGACTCTGACCCTCAACTGGGCCTCAACGGGACCTAAGGAACATGCTTCCCACCTGTGACTCATCTGGACCTGGTGACTCTGGTTCTACCTGGGCATCTTCGCGACATGGTTACTCTATTCCCCACTGGGACTGACCTCATCCTGGTAACTCTGGTCCTGACTTTGGCCTCATCTGTACCAGGTGACTCTGGTTCCACCCGGGCCTCTCCTGTAACTGGTAACTCTGATCCTAAGCATGGCGTCACCTGACCTGGTGACTGTGGTTTCCATCGGGACCTCACCTGGACCTCATGTCTCTAGTCCCACCTGGGCCTCACCAGGACCTGGCGTCTCTGGTTACCACCTGGGTAGCATCAGGATATGGTTACACTGTTCACTAACAGTGACCCAGCCGGACGTATTAACTCTGGTCTTCACTTGCGCCACACCTGAACTTGGTGACACTGGTTCCCACCTGGGTCTCACCTGGACATGGTGAGTCGGATCCCCACCTGGTCCTCACCTGTAACTGGTGATTCTCGTTCCCACATGGATATCATGTGGACCTGGTGGCTGCAGTGTTTCTAGCTTCTCATATACCTCTTGACTCTGGTCCCCACCAGGGCCTCACCGGGATCTGGTGAGTGTGGTTGCCACCTGCACCTCACCTGGACCTGGCGATTCTGGTCTACACCTGAGACTACCCTGGATCTGGTGACTGTGGTCCCCACCTGGGCTTCACCTGGATTTCGGGACTCCGGTCCCCATTTGGGCCTCACCTGGCCCTGTTGACCATGGTCCTCAACTGGGCAAAATTGGGACCCGGTGACTGTTCCACATCTGGACCTCACCTGGACGACATGACTCTGGTCCGCCTCTGGGTCTCACCGTGCCCTCGTGACTGTGAACCCCACTTTGGCCTGACTTGGACCTGCTGACCCTGGTTGCCACCTGCGCCTGACCTCGAACTGTTGACTCTGGTTCTTTCAAGGGCCTCCCCTGTACCTGGTGATCCTGGTCCCCACCTGGGCCTCACCTGGACGAGGTGACGCTTGTCACCACCGGGGCCTCACCTGGACCTGCTTACTGTGTTCCACACCTGGGCCTCAAGTAGACCTGTTTTCCATGGTCCCCAAGCCGTCCTCACATGGAACTGTTGCCTCTGATCCCCACCGGGGCCTCACGTGTACCTGGTAACTCTGGTCCTCACGTGGGCCTCATCTGGACCTAGTGACTCTGGTCCCCACCTGGGCTTCACCTGTATCTGGTGACTCTGGTCCCCACCTGGGCATCATCAGGACATGGTTCCACTGCAAGGGCGGCAGGTTGGCCTCACCTGGACCAGGTAACTCTGGTCCCTACCTGGGCATCATCGGTAAACCGTTCCTCTGCATTGCCTACAGGTTGGCCACACCTGGACCTGTTGAGTGGGGTTGACACCTGGGTCTCACCCATACCTGGTGACACAGGTCCCCACGTGGGCCTCACTTCGACCTGGTGAATCTGGTCCTTACCTGGTCCTCACCCGGAACTGGTAACTCTGATCACCACCTGGGCCTCACCTGGGCCTGGAGAATCTGGTCCCCATCTGGGCCTCACCCAGTCCTGTTGACTTTGTTACCCACCTGGCCCTGATTGCTGTGGACCCCTTCTTGTCCTCACCTGGAACTTGTGACTCTGATCCTAACTGGGCCTCACCCAGATCTGGTGACTCTGGTACTCACCTGTGGACCATTATGACCTGGATACTCTGTTCCACACCTGAGCCTCACCTGGACATGATGACTCTGGATCCCCTCTGGGCCTCAGCCTGACATGGGGACTCTGGTCCCCATCTGGATGTCACCCAAACCAGGTGGATCTGGTACCCCTCAAGGCCTCAACTTGACCTGGTGACTCTGGTCCTCAATTGGGCCTCACCTGGGCCTAGTGAATATGCTTAATCTGGGCATCAGTTGGACTTGGTGACTCTCGTTCCTACCTTGGCATCATCGGGACATGCATCCACTGCATGGCCTGCAGGTTGGCCTCAGCTGGACCTTGTAACTCTGGTCCCTACCTGGGCATCACCGGGACACGGTTCCTCTGCGTGGCCTCCAGGTTGGCCTCACCTGGCCCTAGTGATTGGGGTTGCCACCTGGGGCTCACCCATACCTGGTGACACAGGTCCCCACGTGGGCCTCACTTTGACCTGGTGAATCTGGTCCTTTCCTGGTCCTCACCCGGACCTGGTAACCCTGGTCACCACCTGGGAATCACCTGGACCTGGTGAATCTGGTCCCCCTCTGGGCCTCACCTAGTCTTGTTGACTTTCTTCCCCACCTGGACCTGATTGCTGTGGACTCCTCTTGGCCTCAACTGGATCTGGTGACTCTGATCCTAACTGGGCCTCACACAGATCTGGTGACTCTGGTCCTCACATGTGGACCGTTATGACCTGGATACTCTGTTCCACACCTGAGCCTCACCTGGACATGATGACTCTGGAACCTCTCTGGTCCTCACCCTGACCTGGTGACTCTGGTCCCCATCCGGATGTCACATAGACTAGGTGAATCTGGTATCCCTCTAGGCCTCAACTTGACCTGGTGACTCTGGTCCTGACCTGGGCCTCACGGGGACCTAGTGAACATGCTCCCAACCTGCGCCTCATCTGGACCTGGTGACTGGTTCTACCTGGGCATCATCGAGACATGGTTACTCTATTCCCCACTGGGACTGACCTGATCCTGGTAACTCTGGTCCTGACTTTGGCCTCTTCTCTACCAGGTGACTCTGGCTCCACCTGGGCCTCACCTGTAACTGGTGACTCTGATCCTAAGCATGGCCTCACCTGACCTGGTGTCTATGGTTTCCATCGGTACCTCACCTGGTCCTCATGTCTCTGGTCCAAATGGGACTCACCAGGACCTTGTATCTGGTACCCACCTGAGTAGCATCAGGATATGGTTACACTGTTCACTAACAGTGACCCGGCCGGACCTATTAACTCTCGTCGTCACCTTGTCCACACTTGGACATGGTGACACTGGTTCCCACCAGGGTCTCACCTGGACATGGTGACTCGGATCCCCACCTGGTCCTCACCTGTAACTTGTAATTCTCGTTCCCACATGGACATCATGTGGACCTGGTGGCTGCAGTGTTTCTAGCTTCTCATGTACCTCGTGACTCTGGTCCCCACCAGGGCCTCACCGGGACTTGGTGAGTGTGGTTGCCACCTGCACCTCACCAGGACCTCTTGATTCTGGTCTCCACCTGAGACTACCCTGGATCTGGTGACTGTGGTCCCCACAAGGGCTTCAACTGAATTTGGGGACTCCAGTCCCCATCTGGGCCTCACCTGGCCCTGTTGAACATGGTCCTCAACTGGGCATAATTGGGACCCAGAGACTGTGTTCCACAACTGGACCTCACCTGGACCAGGTGACTCTGGTCCCCCTCTGGGTCTCAACATACCCTAGTGACTGTCAACCACACTTTGGCCTGACATGAACCTGCTGACCCCGGTTGCCACCAGCGATTGACCTCGAACAGTTGACTCTGATTCTTTCAAGGGCCTCCCCTGTACCTGGTGATCATGGTCCCCACTTGGGCCTCACCTGGACGTGGTGACTCTTGTCACCACCGGAGCTCACCTGGACCTGGTTACTGTGTTCCACCTGGGCCTCAGGTAGACCTGTTGACCATGGTCCCCAAGCAGGCCTCACATGGACCTGTTGCCTCTGATCCCCACCAGGGCCTCACGTGTACCTGGTAACTCTGGCCCTCACCTAGGCTTCATCTGGACCTAGTGACTCTGGTCCCTACCTGGGCTTCACCTGGATCTGGTGACTCTGGTCCCCACCTGGAATTCACCTGAATCTGGTGACTCTGGTCCCCAGCTGGACCTCTCCTGGACCTGGTGACTCTCTTTCCAACATGGAGCTCACCTGGATCTGGTGACTCTGGTCCTCAGTTTGGCCTCACCTGGACCTGGTGTCTCTCGTCCCCACTTTGACCTAACTCAGAACTGCTGAATCTTGCCCCACCTAGGCCGCACCCACACCTGGTGACTCTTGTCCCCAGCTATGCCTCAATTCGACCTGATGAATCTGGTTCTGACGTAGGGCTCACATGGACCTGGGACTCAGCTGGATAGAGTGGCTCTGGATCCCACATGGGGCACACCTGATACTGCTGACTGTGGTCTTATTCTATGCCTCACCAGGACCTAGTGATTCTGTTCCCCATCTGGGCCTGCATGGCCCTAGTGACTCTGGTCCTCACCCAGGAACCATTGGGACCTGGATACTCTATTCCATACCTGGGCCTCACTTTGACCAGGGACCTTTGGTCCCATTCTGGGCCGCAAACTAAACTGGTTACTCTGGTACCCCCTCTGGGCCTCACCCTTACCTGGTGACTCTGGTCACCCCTTGGGCTTCACTTGGGCCTGGTGAATCTGGTCCTTAGCTGGTCCGCACCTGGATCTGGTGACTGGTCGCCACCTGGGCCTCACCTGGACTAGGTGAACCCTGGTGCCAACAGCGCCTCACCTGGACCTTGTAACTCTGGTCCCACGTGGAACTCACCTCGATCTGGTGTCTCTGGTTCCCATATGGGGCTCTCCTGGACCTGGTTCCTGTGGTCTCCATCTGGCCTCACCTGGAACACAATGACTCTGATCCATATTTGTGCCTCTCATGGACCTGTTGACTCTGGTCCTTACCTGGGCATCATTGGGACCTGGATACTCTCTTATATACCTGGGCCTCACCTGGACCTGATGAATGTGGTCCCACCTGGGCCTCACCTGGACGAGGTGACTGGTTCCCACAGGGACCTCACCTGGACCTGGTGACTCAGGTCCTCAAATGGGCATCATGGGACCTGGTTTCTCAGTTCCACATCAGGGACTCACCTGGACCTAGTGTTTCTCGTCCCCGTCTGGGCCTCACCCTGACGTGGTGACTCTGGTCCACACCTGGATATCACCAGAACCGGGTGACTCTGGTCCCCCTCTGGGACTCACCCGGAGCTGGTGACACTGGTCCTCAACTGGGCCTCAAAAGGACCTGGTGAATCTACTCCTCACTTAGGCCTCATCTGGACCTTGTGACTCTTTTCCCACCTGGCATCAATGGGACATGGTTACTCTGTTCCCCACCTGGGCCTCACTTGTACATGATAAATTTGCTGCACACTTTGGCCTCAAATGGTCCTGATGACTCTGGTCCCCCCACGTAAGCCACAAACTGCACCTGGTGACTGTGGTCCCCACCTGGGTCTCACCTGGACCTGGTGACTCTCGTTCCCACATGAACCACTCCTGGACCTGGTGACTGTGGTATTCTTGTAGACTCACATTTACCTGGTGACTCCGGTCCCCACTAGGGTCTCACCTGGATCTGGTGACTCTGGCCTGCAGCTTGGCGTCACCTGGACCTGGTGAGTGGGGTTGCCACCTGGGCCTAATCCAAAACTGGTGACTAATTCCCCACGTGGGCCTCTTGAACCTGGTGAATCTGGTCCTTACCTGGTCCTCTCCCAGACCCAGGGACTCTGCTCAACACCTGGGCCTCACCTAGACCTGGTGAATCTGGTCCCCATCTGGGCCTCACCCAGTCCTGGTGACTTTGTTCCCCACCTGGACCTGATTTCTGTGGACTCTTTCTTGGCCTCACCTGGAAGTGGTGACTCTGATCCTATCTGCGCGTCACCCAGATCTGGTCTCTCTGGTCCTCACCTGTGGACCATTATGACCTGGATACTTTGCTCCACACCTGAGACTCACCTGGACATGATGACTCTGGATCCCCTCTATGCCTCACCCTGACATGGTGACGCTGGTCCCCTTCTGGATATCACCTAGACCAAGTTAACCTGGTTCCCCTCTAGGCCTCAACTTGACCTGGTGACTCTGGTCCACAACTGGGCCTCACCAGGACCTAGTGAACATGCTCCCAACCTGCGCCTCATCTGGACCTGGTGACTCTGTTTCTCCCTAGGCATCATCGGGACATGGTTACTCTATTCCCCACTGGGACTGACCTTATCCTGGTAACTCTGCTCCTGACTTTGGCCTCTTCTGTACCAGGTGACTCTGGCTCCACCTGGGCCTAACCTGTAACTGGTGACTCTGATCCAAATCATGGCCTCACCAGACCTGGTGACTGTGGTTCCCATCGGGACCTCACCTGGTCCTCATGTCTCTGTTCTCACCTGGGCCTCACCAGGACCTGGTGTTTCTCGTACCCACCTGGGTAGCATCAGGATATGGTTACACTGTTCACTAACAGTGACCCAGGCGGACCTATTATCTCTGGTCTTCACCTCGCCACACATGGACATGGTGACACTGGTTACCACCTGGGTCTCACCTGGACATGGTGAGTCTGATCCCCACCTGGGCCTCAATGTAACTGGTGATTCTCGTTCCCACATGGACATCATTTGGACCTGCAAGCTGCACTGTTTCTAGCTTCTCATACACCTCGTGGCTCTGGTCCCCACCAGGGCCTCACCGGGACCTGGTGAGTGTGGTTGCTACCTGCACCTCACCTGGACTTTGCTGATTCTTGTCTGCCCCTGAGACTACCCTGGATCTGGTGACTGTGGTCTCCACCTGGGCTTCACCTGGATTTGGGGACTCCGGTCCCCATCTGGGCCTCACCTGGCCCTGATGACCATGGTCCTCAACTGGGCACAATTGGGACCCGGTGACTGTGTTCAACAACTGGACCTCACCTGGACCATGTGACTCTGGTCCCCCTCTGGGTCTCACCGTGCCCTAGTGACTGTGAATCCAACTTTGGCCTGACTTGGACCTGCTGACGCTGGTTGCCACCTGCGCCTGACCTCGAACTGTTGACTCTGGTTCTTTCAAGGGCCTCCCCTGTACCTGGTGATCCTGGTCCCCACCTGAGCCTCACCTGGACGTGGTGACTCTTGTCAACACCGGGGACTCACCTGGACCTGCTTACTGTGTTCCACACCTGGGCCTCAAGTAGACGTGTTGACCATGGTCCCCAAGGCGGCCCCACATGGACCTGTTGCCTCTGATCCCCACCGGGGCCTCACGTGTACCTGGTAACTCTGGTCCTCACCTGGGCCTCATCTGGACCTAGTGACTCTGGTCCCCACCTGGGCTTCACCTGGATCTGGTGACTCTGGTCCCCACCTGGACCTCACCTGGATCTGGTGACACTGGTCCTCAGTTTGCCCTCACCCAGACCTGGTGACTCTTGTCCCCAGCTATGCCTCAATTCGACCTGATGAATCTGGTCCTCACGTGGGCCTCACATGGATCGGGGACTCAGCTTGTTAGAGTGGCTCTTGTTCCCACAAGGTTCCCACCTGATACTGGTGACTGTGGTCTTATTGTATGCCTCACAAGGACCTAGTGATTCTGTTCCCCATCTGGGCCTGCATGGCCCTAGTGACTCTGGTCCTGACCCAGGCATCATTGGGACCTGGATACTCTCTTATATACCTGGGCCTCACCTGAATCTGGTGACTCTGGCCTGCAGGTTGTCCTCACCTGGACTTTGTTAGTGGGATGCCACGTGGGCCTTACCCATACCTGGTGACTCAGGTCCCCACGTGGGCCTCTTGGACCTGGTGAATCTGGTCCTTACCTGGTCTTCTCCCAGACCCGGGGAATCTGGTCACAACCTGGGCCTCACCTTGACCTGGTGAATCTGGCCCCCATCTGGGCCTAACCCAGTCCTGGTGACTATGTTCCCCACCTGGACCTGATTGCTCTGGACTCTTTCTTGGCCTCACCTGGAACTGGTGACTCTGATCCTATCTGCTGCGTCACCCAGATCTGTTGACTCTGGTCCTCACCTGGGCATCATTGGTACCTGGTTACTCTGTTCCACACCTGAGCCTCACCTGGACATGATGTCTCTGGGACCTCTCTGGGTCTCACCCTGACCTGGTGATCTGATCCCCATCTGGATGTCACCTGGACCAGGTGATTCTGGTACCCCTCTAGGCCTCAACCAGATCTGGTGACTCTTTTCCTTAACTGGGCCTCACCTGGACCTAGTGAATATGCTCCATCTGGGCCTCATTTGGACCTGGTGACTCTGGTCACTCACTGGGCATCATCAGGAAATGGTTCCACTGCATGGCCTGCTGGTTGGCCTCACCTGGACCTGGTAACTCTGGTCCCTACTGGGCATCATCGGGACATGGTTCCTCTGCATGGCCTGCAGGTTGGCCTCATCTTGACCTGGTGAGTGGGGTTCCCACGTGGGTCTTACCCATGCCTGGTGACACAGGTCCCCACGTGGGCCTCACTTGAACCTGGTGAATGTGGTCCTTACCTAGTCCTCACCCGGAACTGGTAAATCTGGTCACCACCTGGGCATCACCTAGTCCTGGTGACTTTGTTCCCCACCTGGACCTGATTACTGTGGACACCTTCTTGGCCTCACCTGGAAGTGGTAATTCTGATCCTAACTGGGCCTCTTCCAGATCTGGTGACTCTGGTCCTCACCTGTGGACCATTATGACCTGGATACTCTGTTCCACACCTGAGCCTCACCTGGACATGATGACTCTGGATCCCCTCTGGGCCTCACCCTGACATGGTTACTCTGGTCCCCATCTGGATGTCACCTAACCAGGTGAATCTGGTACCCCTCTAGGCCTCAACCAAACCTGGTGACTCTAGTCCTCAACTGGGTCTGCCCGGGACCTAGTGAATATGCTCCCCAACTGCGCCTCATCTGGACATGATGACTCTGGTTCTACGTGGGCATCATCGGGACATGGTTACTCTATTCCCCACTGGGAGTGACCTGATCCTTGTAACACTGGTCTGACTTTGGCATTTTCTGTACCAGGGGACTCTGGCTCCACCTGGGCCTCACCTGTAACTGGTGACTCTTATCCTAAGCATGGCCTCACCTGACTTGGTGACTCTGGTCCCCATTAGGATGTAACCTGGACCAGGTGATTCTGGTACCCCTCTAGGCCTCAACCAGTTCTGGTGACTCTGGTCCTCAATTGGCTTCACCTGGACCTAGTGAATATGCTCCATCTGGCCTCATTTGGACTTGGTGACTGTCGTCCCTACCTGGGCATCATCGGGACATGGTTCCGCACATGGCCTGCAGGTTGGCCTCACCTGGACCTGGTGAGTGGGATTGCCACCTGTGGCTAACCCATACCTGGTGACTCAGGTCCCCACGTGGGCCTCTTGGACCTGGTGAATCTGGTCCTTACCTCTTCTTCTCCCAACCTGGGACTCTGGTCATCACCTGGGCCTCACTTGGACAAGGTGAACTGGTCCCCATCTGGGCCTCACCCAGTCCTGGTTACTTTGTTCCCCACCTGGAACTGATTGCTGTGGACTCCTTCTTTGCCTCACCTGGAACTGGTGACTCTGATCCTATCTGCGCGTCACCCAGATCTGGTGACTCTAGTCCTCATCTGGGCATCATTGGTACCTGGTGACTCAGTTCCACCCCTGAACCTCACCTGGACATGATGACTCTGGAACCTCTCTGGGCCTCACCCTGTCCTGGTGACTCTGGTCCCCATCTGGATGTCACCTGGACCAGGTGATTCTGGTACCCCTCTGAGCCTCAACCAGATCTGTGACTCTGGTCCTCTACTGGGCCTCGCCTGGACCTAGTGAATATGCTCCATCTGGGCCTCATTTGGACCTGGTGACTCTGGTCCCTACCTGGGCATCATCGGGACATGGTTCCACTGCATGGCCTGCAGGTTGGCATCACCTGGACCTGGTAACTCTGGTTCCTACATGTACATCATCGGGACACGGTTCCTCTGCATGGCGCGAAGGATGGCCTCTCCTGGACCTGGTGAGTTTGGTTGCAACCTGTGCCTCACCCGTACCTGGGGACACAGGTCCCCGCTTGGGCCTCTTGGACCTGGTGAATCTGGTCCTTACCTGGTCGTCTCCCAGCCCCGGGGTCTCTGGTCACCACCTGGGACTCACCTGGACCTGGTGAATCTGGTCCCCATCTGGGCCTCACCCAGTCCTGGTGACTTTGTTCCCCACCTGGATCTGATTGCTGTGGACTCTTTCTTGGCCTCACCTGGAACTGGTGACTCTGATCCTATCTGCGCATTACCCAGACCTGGTGACTCTGGTCCTCACCTGGGCATCTTTGGTACCTGGTGACTCTGTTCCACACCTGAGCCTCACCTGGACATGATGACTCTGGAACATCTCTGGGCCTCATCCTGACCTGGTGACTCTGGTCCCCAACTGGATGTCACCTGGACCAGGTGATTCTGGTACCCCGGTAGGCCTCAACCAGGTCCTGTGACTCTGGTCCTCCATTGGACCTCACCTGGACCTAGTGAATATGCTCCATCTGGATCTCATTGGACCTGATGATTCTGATCCCTACCTGGGCATCATCGGGACATGGTTCCACTGCATGGACTTCAGGTTGACCTCAGCTGGACCTGTTAACTCTGGTCCCTACCTGGGCATCACGGGACATGGTTCCACTGCATGGCCTGCAGGTTGGCCTCACCTGGACCTGTTTGCTGTGGACTCCTACTTGGCTTCACCTGGAACTGCTGACTCTGATCCTTACTGGGCCTCACCCAGATCTGGTGACTCTGGTCCTCACCTGTGGACCATTATGACCTGGATACTCTGTTCCACACCTGAGCCTCACCTGGACATGATGACTCTGGATCCCCTCTGGGCCTCAGCCTGACATGGTGACATGGGCCCCATCTGGATGCCACCAAGACCAGGTGAATCTGGTACCCCTCCAGGCCTCAACTTGACCTGGTGACTCTGGTCCTCAACTGGGCCTCACCGGGACGTAGTGAATATGCTCCCCACCTCCGCCTCATCTGGAACTGGTGACTCTGGTTCTACCTGGGAATCATTGGGACATGGTTACTCTATTCCCCACTGGGACTGCCCTGATCCTGGTAACTCTGCTCCTGACTTTGGCCTCTTCTGTACCAGGTGACTCTGGCTCCACCTGGTCCTCACCTGTAACTGGTGATTGTCGTTCCCACATGGACATCATGTGGACCTGGTGGCTGCAGTGTTTCTAGCTTCTCATGTACCTCGTGACTCTGGTCTCCACCAGGGCCTCACCGGGACCTAGTGAGTGTGGTTGCCACCTGCACCTCACCTGGACCTGGTGATTCTGGTCTGCACCTGAGACTACCCTGGATCTGGTGACTGTGGTCTCCACCTGGGCTTCACCTGGATTTGGGGACTCCGGTCCCCATCTGGGCGTCACCTGGCCCTGTTGACCATGGTACTCAACTGGGCAAAATTGGGACCCGGTGACTGTGTTCCACACCTGGACCTCACCTGGACCAGGCGACTCTGGTCCCCCTCTGGGTCTCACCGTGCCTTAGTGACTGTGAACCCCACTTTGGACTGACTTGGACCTGCTGACCCTGGTTCCCACCTGCGACTGACGTCGTACAGTTGACTCTGGTAATTTCAAGGGCCTCCCCTGGACCTGGTGATCCTGGTCCCCACCTGGGCCTCACCTGGACCTGGTAACTTTTGTCAACACCGGTTACTCACCTAGACCTGGTTACTGTGTTCCACACCTGGGCCTCAAGTAGACCTGTTGACCATGGTCCACAAGCCGGCCTCACATGGACCTGTTGCCTCTGATCCCCACCGGGGCCTCTCGTGTACCTGGTAACTCTGGTCCTCACCTGGGCATCATTGGTCCTGGTGACTCTGTTCCATACCTGAGGCTCCCCTAGACATGATGACTCTGGAACCTCTCTGGCTATCAACTGACCTGGTGACTCTGGTCCCCATATGGATGTCACCTGGACCAGGGGATTATGGTACCCCTCTGGGCCTCAACCAGCTCTGGTGACTCTGGTCCTCAAATGGGACTCACATGGACCTAGTGAATATGCTCCACCTGGGCCTCATTTGGACCTGGTGACTCTGGTCCCTACCTGGGCATCATCGGGACATGGTTGCTTTGCATGGCCTGAAGGTTGCCCTAACCTGGACCTGGTGTGTGGGGTTGCCACCTGGGTCTCACCCATACCTGGTGACTCAGGTCCCAACGTGAGACTCTTGGACCTGGTGAATCTGGTCCTTACCTGGTCCTCTCCCAGATTCGGGGACTCTGGACACCACCTGGGCTCACATGGACCTGGTGGATCTGGTCCCATCTGGGCCTCACCAAGTCCAGGTGACTTTGTTCCCGACCTGTACCTGATTGCTTTGGACTGTTTCTTGGCCTCACCTGGAACTGGTGTCTCTGATCCTATCTGCGCCTCACCCAGACCTGTTGACTCTGGTCCTCACCTGGGAATCATTGGTACCTGGTGACTCTGTTCCACACCTGAGCCTCACCTGCACATGTTGACTCTGGAACCACTCTGGGCCTCACCCTGACCTGAAGACTCTGGTACCCATCTGGATGTCACCAAGACCAGGTGAATCTGGTACCCCTCTGGGCCTCAACTAGACTTGGTGACACTGGTCCTCAACTGGGCCTCACCGGGACCTAGTGAATATGCTCCCCACCTGCGCCTCATCTGGACCTGGTGACTCTGGTTCTACCTGGGCATCATCGGGTCATGGTTACTCTATTCCCCACTGGGACTGACCTGATCCTGGTAACTCTGGTCCTGACTTTTGGCTCTTCTGTACCAGGTGACTCTGGCTCCACCTGGGCCTCACCTGTAACTGTTGAATCTGATCCTAAGCATGGACTCACCTCACCTGATGTCTGTGGTGCCCATGGGACCTCACCTGGTCCTCATGTCTCTGGTCTCACCTGGGCCTCACCAGGACTTGGTGTCTCTCGTACCCACCTGGGTAGCATCAGGATATGGTTACACTGTTCACTAACAGTGACCCAGCCGGACCTATTAACTCTGGTCTTCACCTGGGCCACACCTGGACATGGTGACACTGGTTCCCACCTGGGTCTCACCTGGACATGGTGAGTCGGATCCCCACAGGGTCCTCACCTCTAACTGGTGATTCTCGTTCCCAAATGGACATCATGTGGACCTGGTGGCTGCAGTGTTTCTAGATTCTCATGTACCTCGTGACTCTGGTCCCCACGAGGGCCTCACCGGGACCTGGTGAGTGTGGTTGCCACCTGCACCTCACCTGGAACTGGTGATTCTGGTCTGCACCTGAGACTACCCTGGATCTGGTGACTATGGTCCCAATCTGGGCTTCACCTGGATTTGGGCACTCCGATTCCCATCTGGGCCTCACCTGGCCCTGTTGACCATGGTCCTCAACTGGGCAAAATTGGGACCCGGTGACTGTGTTCCACACCTGGACCTCACCTGGACCAGGTTACTCTGGTCCCCCTCTGGGTCTCACCGTGCTCTAGTGACTGTGAACCCCACTTTGGCCTGACTTGGACCTGCTGAACCTGGTTGTCACCTGCGCCTGACCTCGAAATGTTGACTCTGGTTCTTTCAAGGGCCTCCCCTGTACCTGGTGATCCTGGTCCCCACCTGGGCCTTACCTGGACCTGGTGACTCTTGTCACCACCGTGGACTCACTTGGACCTGGTTACAGTGTTCCACACTGGGCCTCAAGTAGAACTCTTGACCATGGTCCCCAAGCCTGCCTCACATGGACCTGTTGCCTCTGATACCTACCGGCGCCTCACGTGTACCTGGTAACTCTGGTCCTCACCTGGGCCTCATCTGGACCTAGTGACTCTGGTCCCCACCTGGGCTTCACCTGGATCTGGTGACTCTGATCCCCACCTTGACTTCACCTGGATCTGGGGACACTGATCCCAACCTGGACCTCTCCTGGACCTGGTGACTCTGGTCCTCAGTTTGGCCTCACCTGGACCTGGTGTCTCTCGTCCCCACTTTGACCTAACTCAGAACTGCTGAATCTTGCCCCATCTAGGCCGCACCCAGACCTGGTGACTCTTGTCCCCAGCTATGCCTCTATTCAACCTGAAGAATCTTGTCCTCAAGTGGGCCTCACATGGACCTGGGACTCAGCTGGATAGAGTGGCTCTGGTTCCCACAAGGGGCTCACCTGATACTGCTGAATGTGGTCTTATTCTATGTCTCACCAGGACCTAGTGATTCGGTTCCCCATCTGGGCCTGCATGGCCCTAGGGACTCTGGTCCTCACCAAGGCATCATTGGGACCTGGATACTCTATTCCACACCTGGACCTCACTTTGACCAGGGACCTCTGGTCCCATTCTGGGCCTCAAACTAAACTGGTTACTCTGGTTCCACTCTGGGCCTCACCCTTACCTGGTGACTCTGATCACCCCTTGGGCTTCACTTGGGCCTGGTGAATCTGGTCTTTAGCTGGTCCACACCTGGATCTGGTGACAGGTCGCCACCTGGGCCTCACCTGGGCTTGGTGAATCCTGTTGCCATCTGCGCCTCCCCTGGACCTTGTGAAAGTGGTCCCACCTGGACCTCACCTGGATCTGGTGGCTCTGGTTCCCATATGGGGCTCTACTGGACCTGGTTCCTGTGGTCTCCATCTGGCCTCACCTGGAACAAAATGACTCTGATCCATATTTGGGCCTCTCCTAGACCTGTTTACTCTGTCCTTACCTTGGCATTATTGGGACCTGCATACACACTTATATACCTGGGCCTCACCTGGACCTGGTGACTGTGGTCCCACCTGGCCTCACCTGGACGAGGTGACTGGTTCCCACAGGGACCTCACCTGTACCTGGTGACCCATGTCCTCATATGGGCATCATGGGTCCTGCTTTCTCAGGTCCACATTGGGGCCTCACCTGGACCTAGTGATTCTCGTCCCCCTCTGGGCCTCATCCTGACGTGGTGACTCTGGTCCCCATCTGGATATCACCAGAACCGGGTGACTCTGTTTCCCCTCTGGGACTCACCCAGAGCTGGGGACAGTGGTCCACAACTGGTCCTCAACAGGACCTGGTGAATCTACTCCTCACTTAGACCTCGTCTTGACCTGTGACTCTTTTCCCACCTGACATCAATGGGACATGGTTACTCTGTTCCCCAACTGGGCCTCACCTGGATATGATAACTTTGCTCCACACTTTGGCCTCAACTGGTCCTGATGAATCTGGTCCCCCCACGTAGGCCTCAATCTGGACCTGGTAACTGTGGTCCCCACCTGGGTCTCTTGGACCTGGTGACTCTTTTTCCCACATGAACCACACCTGGACCTGGTGACTGTGGTGTTCTTGTAGACTCACATTTACCTAGTGACTCTGGTCCCCACTAGGGACTCACGTGTATCTGGTGACTCTGGCCTGCAGGTTGGCCTCACCTGGACCTGGTGAGTGGGGTTGCCACCTGGGACACACCCATACCTGGTGACTCAGGTCCCCACGTGTGCCTCTTTGACCTGGTGAATCTGGTCCTTACCTGGTCCTCTACTAGACCCGGGGACTCCGGTCACCACCTGGGCCTCACCTGGACCTGGTGAGTGAATCTGGTCTCCATCTGGGCCTCACCCAGTCCTGGTGACTTTGTTCCCCACCTGGACCTGATTGCTGTGGACTCTTTCTTGGCCTTACCTGGAAGTGGTGGCTCTGATCCTATCTGCACGTCACCCAGATCTGGTGACTCTGGTCCTCAACTGGGCCTCACCTGGACCTAGTGAATATGCCCCATCTGGGCCTCATTTGGGCCTGGTGACTCTGTTCCCTACCTGGGCATCATCGGGACATGGATCCACTGCATGGCCTGCAGGTTGGCCTCACCTGGACCTGGTAACTCTGGTCCCTACATGGGCATCATCGGGACATGGTTCCTCTACATGGCCTGCAGGTTGGCCTCACCTGGACCTGGTGAGTGGGGTTGCCACCTGGGCCTCACCCATACCTGGTGACAAAGGTCCCCACGTGGGCCTAGATTGGACCTTGTGAATCTGGTCCTTACCTTATACTCACCCGGAACTGGTAACCCTGGTCACCACCTGGGCCTCACCCTGACTTGGTGATTCTGGACCCATCTGGATTTCACCTAGACCAGGTGAATCTGGACCCCTCTACGCCTCAACTAGAACTGGTGACTCTTGTCCTCAACTTGGCATCACCGGGACCTAGTGAATATGCTCCCCACCTGCGCCTCATCTGGACCTGGTGACTCTGGTTCTTCCTGGGCATCATCGGGACATGGTTACTCTATTCCCCACTGGGACTGACCTGATCCTGGTAACTCTTGTCCTGACTTTGGCCTCTTCTGTACCAGGTGACTCTGGCTCAACCTGTGCCTCACCTGTAACTGGTGACTCTGATCCTAAGCATGGTCTCACCTGACCTGCTGACTGCGGTTCCCATCGGGACCTCACCTGGACCTCATGTCTCGGGTCCCTCTTGGGCCTCACCAGGACCTGGTGTCTCTGGTAACCATCTATGTAGCATCATGTTATGGTTACACTGTTCACTATCAGGGACTCTGGTCCCCATCTGGATGTCACCTGGACCAGGTGATTCTGGTACCCCTCTAGGCCTCAACCAGTTCTGGTGACTCTGGTCCTCAACTGGGCCTCACATGGACCTAGTGAATATGCTCCATCTGGGCCTCATTTGGAACTGGTTACTCTGGTCCCTACCTGGGCATCATCGGGACATGGTTCCACTGCATGGCCTGCAGGTTGGCCTCACCTGGATCTGGTAACTCTGTTCCCTACACGGGCATCTTCGGTACACGATTCCTCTGCATTGCCTGCAGGTTGGACTCACCTTGACCTGGTGAGTGGGTTTGCTACCTGGGCCTCACCCATACCTGGTGACACAGGTCCCCACGTGGGCCTCACATGGACCTGGTGAATCTGGTCCTTACCTGGTCCTCATCCGGAACTGGTAACTCTGGTCATCACCTGGGAATCACCTGGACCTTGTGAATCTGTTCCCTATCTGGGCCTCACCCAGTCCTGGTGACTTTGTTCCCCACCTGGACCTGATTGCTGTGGACACTTTCTTGGCCTCACCTGGAACTGGTGACTCTGTTCCTAACTGGGCCTCACCCAGATCTGGTGACTCTGGTCCTCAACTGTGGATCATTAAGACCTGGATACTCTGTTCCACACCTGAGCCTCACCTGGACTTGATGACTCTGGAACCACTCTGGGCCTCACCCTGAAATGGTGACTCTGGTCTCCATTTGGATGTCACCTAGACCAGGTGAATCTGGTACCCCTCTAGGACTCAACTAGACCTGGTGACTCTCGTCCTCAACTTGGCCTCACAGGGACCTAGTGAATATGCTCCCCACCTGCGCCTCATCTGGACCTGGTGACTCTGGTTCTTCCTGGGCATCATCCTGAAATGGTTACTCTATTCCCCACTGGGACTGACCTGATCGTGGTAACTCTGGTCTTGACTTTGGCCTCTTCTGTACCAGGTGACTCTGGCTCCACCTGGGCCTCACCTGTAACTGGTGACTCTGATCCTAAGCATGGCCTCACCTGACGTGGTGACTGTGGTTCCCATCGGGACCTCATCTGGACCTCATGTATCTGGGCCCACCTGGGCCTCACCAGGATATGGTGTCTCTGGTACCCACCTGGGTAGCATCAGGATATGGTTACACTGTTCACTAACAGTGACCCAGCCGGACCTATTAACTCTGGTCTTCACCTGGGTCTCACCTGGGCATGGTGGGTCGGATCCCCACCTGGTCCTCACCTGTAACTGGTGATTCGCGTTCCCACATGGACATCATGTGGACCTGGTGGCTGCAGTGTTTCTAGCTTCCCATGTACCTCGTGGCTCGGGTCCCACCAGGGCCTCACCGGGACCTGGTGAGTGTGGTTGCCACCTGCACATCACCTGGACCTGGTGATTCTGGTCTGCAACCGAGACTACCCTGGATCTGGTGACTGTGGTCCCCACCTGGGCTTCACCTGGATTTGGGGACTCTGGGCCCCATATGGGCACTCCTGGCTCTGTTGACCATGATCCTCAACTGGGCAAATTTGGGACCCGGTGACTGTGTTCCACAACTGGACCTCACCTGGACCAGGTGACTCTGGTCCCCCTCTGGGTCTCACCGTGCCCTAGTGACTGTGAACCCCACTTTGGCCCGACTTGCACCTTCTGTCCCTGGTTGCCACCTGCACCTGACCTCGAACTGTTGACTCTGGTTCTTTCAAAGGCCTCCCCTGTACCTGGTGATCCTGGTCCCCACCTGGGCGTCACCTGGACCTGGTGACTCTTTTTCCAACATGGACCTCACCTGGGTCTGGTGACTCTGCTCCTCAGTTTGGCATCACCCGTACCTGGTGTCTCTTGTCCCCACTTTGACGTACCTCAGAACTGCTGAATCTTGCCCCACTTAGGCCGCACCCAGATCTGGTGACTCTTGTCCCCAGCTATGCCTCAATTCGACTTGATGAATCTGGTCCTCACGTGGGCCTCACATGGACTTGGGACTCAGCTGGATAGAGTGGCTCTGGTTCCCACAAGGGGCTCACCTGACACTACTGACTGTTGTCTTATTCTGTGCCTCACCAGTACCTAGTGATTCTGTTCGCCATCTGGGCCTGCATGGACCTAGTGACTCTGGTCCTCACCCGGGCATGATTGGGACCTGGATACTCTATTCCACACCTGGGCCTCACTTTGACCAGAGACCTCTGGTCCCATTCTGGGCCTCAAACTAAACTGGTTATTCTGGTTCCCCCTCTGGCCTCACCCTTACCTGGTGACTCTGGTCACCCCTTGGCTTCATTGGGCCTGTTAAATTTGGTCTTTAGCTGGTCCGCACCTGGATCTGGTGACTGTTCGGCACCTGGGCCTCACCTGCACTTGGTGAATCCTGTTGCCACCTGCGCCTCACCTGGACCTTGTGACTGTGATCCCACCTGGACCTCACCTGGATCTGCTGGCTCTGGTTCCCATATTGGCTCTCCAGGACCTGGTTCCTGTGGTCTCCATCTGGCCTCACCTGGAACACAATGACTCTGATCCATATTTGGGCCTCTCCTGGACCTGTTGACTCTGGTCTTTACCTGGGCATCATTGGGACCTGGATACTCTCTTATATACCTGGACCTCACCTGGACCTGGTGACTGTGGTCCCACCTGGGCCTCACCTGGACGAGGTGACTGGTTCACACCCGGACATCACCTGGACCTGGTGACTCATGTCCTCATATGGGCATCTTGGGAGTTGGTTTCTCAGTTCCACATCGGGGCCTCACCTGGACCTAGTGATTCTCCTCCCGCTCTTGGCCTCACCCTGACGTGGTGACTCTGCTCCCCACCTGGATATCACCAGGACCGGGTGACTCTAGTCCCCCTCAAGGACGCACCCGCAGCTGGGGACACTGGTCCTCAACTGGGCCTCAACAGGACCTGGTGAATCTACTCCTCACTTAGGCCGCGTCTGGACCTTGTGACTCTTTTCCCACCTGGAATCAATGGGACATGGTTACTCTGTTCCCCACATGGGCCTACCCTCGACATGATAACTTTGCTCCACACTTTGGCCTCAACTGGTCCTGATGACTCTGGTCCCCCCACCTAAGCCTCAATCTGGACCTTGTGACTGTGGTCCCGACCAGGGTCTCACCTGGACTTGGTGACTCTCGTTCCCACATGAACCACACCTGGACCTGGTGACTGTGGTTTTCCTGTAGACTCACATTTACCTGGTGACTCCGGTCCCCACTAGGGCCTCACCTGGATCTGGTGACTCTGGCCTGCAGGTTGGCCTCACCTGGACCTGGTGATTCTGGTCTGCACCTGAGACTACCCTGGATCTGGTGACTCCGGTTCCACCTGGGCATCACCTGGATTTGGGGACTCCGGTCCCCATCTGGGCCTCACCTGGCCCAGTTGACCATGGTCCTCAACTGGGCAAAATTGGGAACCGGTGACTCTGTTCCACAACTGGACCTCACCTGGACCAGGTGACTCTGGTCCCCCTCTGGGTCTCACCGTGCCCTAGTGACTGTGAACCCCACTTTGGACTGACTTGGACCTGCTGACCCTGTTTGCCACCTGCGCCAGACCTCGAACTGTTGACTCTGGTTCTATCAAGGGCCTCCCCTGGACCTGGTGATCCTGGTCCCCACCTGGGCCTCACCTGGACGTGGTGACTCTTGTCACCACCGGGGACTCACCTGGAGCTGGTTACTGTGTTCCACACCTGGGCCTCAGGTAGACCTGTTGACCATGGTCCCCAAGCCGGCCTCACGTGGACCTTTTGGCTCTGATACCCGCCGGGGGCTCACGTGTATCTGGTAACTCTGATCCTCACCTGGGCCTCATCTGGACCTAGTGACTATGGTCCCCACCTGGGCTTCACCTGGATCTGGTGACTCTGGTTCCCACCTGGACCTCTCCTGGACCTAGTGACTCTCTTTCCAACCTGGACCTCACCTGGATCTGGTGACTCTGGTCCTCAGTTTGGCCTCACCTGGACCTGGTGTCTCTCGTCCCCACTTTGACCTAACTCAGAACTGCTGAATCTTGCCCCACCTAGGCCGCACCCAGACCTGGTGACTCTTGTCCCCAGCTATGCCTCAATTCGACCTGATGAATCTGGTCCTCACGTGGGCCTCACATGGACCTGGGACTCACCTGGATAGAGTGTCTCTGGTTCCCACAAGGGGCTCACATGATACTGTGGACTGTGGTCTTATTCTATGCCTCACCGGGACCTAGTGATTCTGTTCCCCATCTGGGCCTGCATGGCCCTAGTGACCTTGGTCCTCACCCAGGCATCATTGGGACCTGTATACTCTATTCTACAACTGGGCCTCACTTTGTCCAGGAAACTCTGGTCCATTCTGGTCCTCAAACTAAACTGGTTACTCTGGTTCACACTCTGATCCTCACCCTTACCTGGTGACTCTGGTCACCCCTTGGGCTTCACTTCGGCCTGGTGAATCTGGTCCTTAGCTGGTCCGCACCTGGCTCTGGTGACTGGTCGCCACCTGGATCTCACCTGGACTTGGTGAATCCTGTTGCCACCTGCGCCTCACCTGGACCTTGTGACTGTGGTCCCACCTGGACCTCACCTGAATCTGGTTGCTCTGGTTCCCATATGGGGCTCTCCTGAACCTGGTCCGTGTTGTCTCCATCTGGCCTCACCTGGAACACAATGACTCTGATACATATTTGGGCCTCTCCTGGAACTGATGACGCTGGTCCTTACCTGGGCATCACAGGGACCTGGATACTCTCTTATATACCTGGGCCTCACCTGGACCTGGTGACTGTGGTCCCACCTGGGCCTCACCTGGACGAGGTGACTGGTTACCACAGGGACCTCACCTGGACCTGGTGACTCAGGTCCTCATATGGGCATCATGGGACCTGGTTTTTCAGTTCCACATCGGGGCCTCACCTGGACCTAGTGATTCTCGTCCCCCTCTGGGCCTCACTCTGACGTGGTGACTCTGGTCACCCCTGGATATCACCAGAACCGGGTGACTCTGGTCCCCCTCTGGGACTCTCCCGGAGCTGGGGACACTGGTCCTCCGCTGGGCCTCAACAGGACCTGGTGAATCTACTCCTCACTTAGGCCTCCTCTGGACCATGTGTCTCTTTTCCCACATGGCATCAATGGGACATGGTTACTCTGTTCCCCACCTGGGCCTCACCTGGACATGAAAACTTTGCTCCACACTTTGGCCTCAACTGGTCCTGATGAATCTGGTCCCCCCACCTAGGCCTCAATCTGGACCTGGTGAGTGTGGTCCCCACCTGGGTCTCACCTGGACCTGGTGACTCTCGTTCCCACATAAACCACACCTGGAGCTGGTGACTGTGGTGTTCTGGTAGACTCACATTTTCCTGGTGACACCGGTCCCCACTAGGGCATTACCTGGATCTGGTGACTCTGGCCTGCAGGCTGGCCTCACCTGGACCTGGTGAGTGGGGTTGACACCTGGGCCTCACCCATACCTGGTGACTCAGGTCACCACGTGGGCCTCTTGGACCTGGTGAATCTTGTTCTTACCTGGTCCTCTCCCACCACGGGGACACTGGTCACCACCTGGGTCTCACCTGGACCTGGTGAATCTGGTACCCATCTGTGCCTCACCCAGTCCTGGTGACTTTTTCCCCACCTGGACCTGATTGCTGTGGACTCTTTCTTGGCCTCACCTGGAACTGGCGACTCTGATCCTATCTGAGTGTCACCCAGACCTGGTGACTCTGGTCCTCACCTGGGCATCATTGGTACCTGAAGACTCTGATCCACACCTGAGCCTCACCTGGACATGATGACACTGGAACCACTCTGGGCTTCACCCTGACCTGGTGACCCAGGTCCCCATCTGGATGTCACCTGGACCTGGTGATTCTTGTACCCCTCTAGGACTCAACAAGATCTGGTGACTCTGGTCCTCAACTGGGCCTCACCTGGACCTAGTGAATATGCTCCATCTGGGCCTCATTTGGACCTGGTGACTCTGGTCCCTACCTGGGCATCATCGGTACAATGTTACTCTATTCCACACTGGGAATCCCCTGATCCTGGTAACTCTGGTCCTCTCTTTGGACTCTTCTGTACCAGGTAACTCTGGCTCCACCTGGACCTCACCTGTAACTGGTGATTCTGATCCTACGCATGGCCTCATCTGACCTGGTGACAGTGCTTCCCATCGGGACCTCACCTGGACCTCAGGTCTCCGGTCCCACCTGGGCCTTACCAGGACCTGGTGTCTCTGCTAACCACCTGGGTAGCATCAGGATATGGTTACACTGTTCACTAACAGTGACCCAGCTGGACCTATTAACTCTGGTCTTTACCTGGGCCACACCTGGACATGGTGACACTCGTTCCCACCTGGGTCTCACCTGGACATGGTGAGTCAGATCCCCACCTGTTCCTCAGCTTTAACTGGTGATTCTCGCTTCCACATGGACATCATGTGAACCTGGTGGCTGCAGTGTTTCTAGCTTCTCATGTCCTCGTGACTCTGGTCCCCACCAGTGCCTCACCGGGACCTGGTGAGTGTGGTTGCCACCTGCACCTCAGCTGGACCTGGTGATTCTGGTCTGCACCCGAGACTACACTGGATTGGTGACTGTGGTCCCTACCTGGGCTTCACCTGGATTTGGGGATTCCGGTCCCCATCTGGGCCTCACCTGGCCTTGTTGACCATGGTCGTCAACTGGCCAAAATTGGGAACCTGTGACTGTGTTCCACAACTGGACCTCACCTGGACCAGGTGACTCTGGTCCCACTCTGGGTCTCACCGTGCCCTAATTACTGTGAACCCCACTTTGGCCTGACTTGGACCTGCTGACCCTGGTTGCCACCTGCGCCTGACCTCGAACTGTTGACTCTGGTTCTTTCAAGGGCCTCCCCTGTACCTGGTGATCCTGGTCCCCACCTGGGCCTCACCTGGACGTGGTGACTCTTGTCACCACCGGGGACTCACCTGGACCTGGTTAAGGTGTTCCACACCTGGGCCTCAAGTAGACCTGTTGACCATGGTACCCAAGCCTGGCCTCACATGGACCTGATTGCCTCTGATACCCACCAGGGCCTCACGTGTACCTGGTAACTCTGCTCCTCACCTGGGCCTCAATCTGGACCTAGTGACTCTGGTCCCCAACTGGACTTCACCTGGATCTGGTGACTCTGGTCCACACCTGGACCTCTCCTGGACCTGGTGACTCTCTTTCCAACATGGACCTCACTTGGATCTGGTGACTCTGGTCCTCAGTTTGGCCTCACCTGGACCTGGTGTCTCTCGTCCCCACTTTGACCTAACTCAGAACTGCTGAATCTTGCACCCACCTAGGCCTCACCCAGACCTGGTGACTCTTGTCCCCAGCTATGCCTCAATTCGACATGATGAATCTGGTCGTCACGTGGGCCTCACATGGACCTGGGACTCAGCTGGAGAGAGTGGCTCTGGTTCCCACAAGCGGCTCACCTGATACATGCTGACTGTGGTCTTATTCTATGCCTCAACTAGGACCTAGTGATTCTGTTCCCCATCTGGGCCTGCATGGCCCTAGTAACTCTGGTCCTTACCCAGGCATCATTGGGATCTGGATACTCTATTCCACACCTGGGCCTCACTTTCACCAGGGACCTATGGTCCCATTCTGGGCCTCAAACTAAACTGGTTACTCTGGTTCCCCCTCTGGGCCTCACCCCTACCTGGTGACTCTGGTCACCCCTTGGGCTTCACTTGGGCCTGGCGAATATGGTCCTTATCTGATCCGATTCTGGATCTGGTGACCGGTTGCCACCTGGGCCTCACTTGGACTTGGTGAATCCTGTTGCCACCTGCGCCTCACCTGGACCTTGTGACTGTGGTCCCACCCGGACATCACCTGGATCTGGTGGCTATGGTTCCCATATGGGCTCTCCTGGACCTGGTTCCTGTGGTCTCCATCTGGCCACACCTGGAACACAATGACTCTGAACCATATTTGGGCCTCTCCTGGACCTGTTGACTCTGGTCCTTACCTGGGCATCATTGGGACCTGGATACTACCTTATATACCTGGGCCTCACCTGGACCTGGTGACTGTGGTCCCACCTGGGCCTCACCTGGACGAGGTGACTGGTTACCACAGGGACCTCACCTGGACCTGGTGACTCAGGTCCTCATATGGGCATCATGGGACCTGGTTTCTCAGTTCCACATCGGGGCCTCACCTGGACCTAGTGATTCTCGTCCACCTCTGGCCTCACCCTGACGTGGTGACTCTGGTCCCCACCTGGATATCACCAGATCCGGGTGACTCTGGTCCCCCTCTGGGACTCACCCGGAGCTGGGGACACTGGTCCTCAACTGGGCCTCAACAGGACCTGGTGAATCTACTCCTCACTTAGGCCTTCGTCTGGACCTTGTGACTCTTTTCCCACCTGGCATCAATGGGACATGGTTACTCTGTTCCCCACCTGGGCCTCACATGGACATGATAACTTTGCTCCACACTTTGGCCTTAACTGGTCCTGATGACTCTGGTCCCCCCACCTAGGCCTCAATCTGGATCTGGTGACTGGTCCCCACATGGGTCTCACCTGGACCTGGTGACTCTCGTTCCCACATGACCCACACCTGGACCTGGTGACTGTTGTGTTCTTGTAGACTCACATTAACCTGGTGACTCCGGTCCCACTAGGGCCTCACCTGGATCTGGTGACTCGGGCCTGAAGGTTGGCCTCACCTGGACCTGGTGAGTGGGGTTGCCACCTGGGCCTCACCCATACCTGGTGACTCAGGTCCTCACGTTGGCCTCTTCGACCTGGTGAATCTGGTCCTTACCTGGTCCTCCCCCAGACCCGAGGACTCTGGTCACCTCCTGGGCCTCACCTGGACCTGGTGAATCTGGTCCCCATTTGGGCCTCACCCAGTCCTGGTGACTTTGTTCCCCACCTGGACCTGATTGCTGTGGATTCTTTCTTGGCCTCACAAGGAACTGGTGACTCTGATCCTGTCTGCGCGTCACCTAGACCTGCTGACTCTGGTCCTCACCTGGGCATCATTGGTACCCGGTGACTCTGTTCCACACCTGAGCATCACCTGGACATGATGACTCTGGAACCTCTCTGGGCCTCATCCTGACCTGGTGACTCTGGTCCCCATCTGGATGTCACCTGGACCAGGTGATTCTGGTACCCCTCTAGGCCTCACCAGATCTCTTGACTCTGGTCCTCAACTGGGCCTAACCTGGACCTAGTGAATATGCTCCATCAGGGTCTCATTTGGACCTGGTGACTCTCGTCCCTACCTGGCCATCATCGGGACATGGTTCCACTGCATGGCCTGCAGGTTGGCCTCACCTAGTGCTGGTAAATCTGGTCCCTACCTGGGCATCATCGGGACATGGTTCCACTGCATGGCCTGCAGGTTGGCCTCACCTGGACGTGGTAACTCTAGTACCAACCTGGGCATCATCGGGACATGGTTCCTCTGCATGGCCTGCATGTTGGCCTCAGCTGGACCTCGTGAGTGTGGTTGCCACCTGGGGCTCACCCATACCTGTTGACTCAGGTCCCCACGTGGGCCTCTTGGACCTGGTGAATCTGGTCCTTACCTGGTCCTCTCCCAGACCCGGGGACTCAGCTCACCACCTGGGCCTCACCTGGCCCTGGTGAATCTGGTCCCCATCTGGGCCTCACACAGTCCTGGTGACTTTGTTCCCCACCTGGACCTGATTGCTATGGACTCTTTCTTGGCCTCACCTGGACCTGGGGACTCTGATCCTAACTGGGCCTCACCCAGATCTGGCGACTCTGGTCCTCACCTGTGGACCATTATGACCTGGATACTTTGTTCCACACCTGAGCCTCACCTGGACATGTTTACTCTGGATCCACTCTGAGCCTCACCCTGACATGGTGACTCTGGTCCCCATCTGGATGTCACCTAGACCAGGTGAATCTGGTACCCCTCTAGGCCTCAACCAGACCTGGTGACTCTGGTCCTCAACTGGGCCTCAACGGGACCTATGAATATGCTCCCCACCTGCGCCTCATCTGGACCTGGTGATTCTGGTTCTATCTTGGCATCATCGGGACATGGTTACTCAGTTCCCCACTGGGACTGACTTGATCCTGGTAACTCTGGCCACGACTATGGTCTCTCTGTACCAGGTGATTCTGGCTCCACCTGGGCCTCACCTGTAACCTGTGACTCTGATCCTAAGCATGGCCTCACCTGACCTGGTCTCTGTGGTTCCCATCGGGACCTCACGTGGACCTCATGTCTCTGGTCGCACCTGGGCCTCACCAGGACCTGGTGTCTCTGGTACCCACCTGGGTACCATCAGGATATGGTTACACTGTTCACTATCAGTGACCCAGCCGGACCTATCAACTCTGGTCTTCACCTGGGCCACACCTGCACATGGTGACACTGGTTCCCACCTGGGCTTCACCTGGATCTGGTGACTCGGGTCCCCACCTGGACTTCACCTGGATCTGGTGACTCTGGTCCCCTCCTGGACCTCTCCTGGACCTGGTGACTCTCTTTCCAACATGGTTCTCCCCTGGATTTGGTGACTCTGCTCCTCAGTTTGGCCTCCCCTGGACCTGGTGTCTCTCGTTCCCTCTTTGACCTAACTCAGAACTGCTGAATCTTGCCCCACCTACGCCGCACCCAGATCTGGTGACTCTTGTCCCCAGCTATGCCTCAATTCGACCTGATGAATCTGGTCCTCACGTGGGCCTCACATGGACCTTGGACTCAGCTGGGTAGAGTGGCTCTGGTTCCCTCAAGGGGCTCACCTGATACTGCTGACTGTGGTCTTATTCTATGCCTCACTAGGACCTAGTGATTCTGTTCCCCATCTGGGCCTTCATGGCCCTAGAGATTCTGGTCCTCTCCCAGGCATCATTGGGACCTGGATACTCTATTCCACACCTGGGCCTCACTTTGACCAGGGACCTCTGGTCCCATTCTGTGCCTATAACTAAACTGGTTACTCTGATTCTACCTCTGGGCCTCACCGTTACCTGGTTTCTCTGGTCACCCCTTGAGCTTCACATGGGCCTGGTGAATCTGGTCCTTAGCTGATCCGTACCTGGATCTGGTGATTGGTCGCCACCTGGTCCTCACCTGGACTTGGTGAATCCTGTTGCCACCTGCGCCTCACCTGGACCTTGTGACTGTGGTCCCACCTGGAACTCACCTGGATCTGGTGGCTCTGGTTCCCATACGGGCCTCTCCTGGACCTGGTTCCTGTGGTCTCCATCTGGCCTCACCTGGAACACAATGACTCTGATCCATATTTGGGCCTCTCCTGGACCTGTTGACTCTGGTCCTTACCTGGGCATCATTGGGACCTGGATACTCTCTTATATACCTGGGCCTCACCTGGACCTGGTGACTGTGGTCTCACCTGGACCTCATCTGGATGAGGACACTGGTTCCGACAGGGACCTCACCTGGACCTGGTGACTCAGGTCCTCAAATTGGTATCATGGGACCTGGTATCTCAGTGCCACATTGGGGCCTCACCTGGACCTAGTGATCTCGTCCCACTCTGGGCCTCACCCTGACGTGGTGACTCTGGTCCCCACCTGGATATCACCAGAACCGGGTGACTCTGTTCCCCCTCTGGGACTCACCCGGAGCTGGGGTCACTGGTCCTCAACTGGGCTCAACAGGATCTGGTGAATCTACTCCTCACTTAGGCCTCGTCTGGACCTTGTGACTCTTATCCAACCTGGCATCAATGGGACATGGTTACTCTGTTCCCCACCTGGGCCTCACCTGGACATGATAAGTTTTCTCCGCACTTTGTCCTCCACTGGTCCTGATGACTCTGGTCCCCCCACCTAGGCCTCAATCTGGACCTGGTTCCTGTGTTCCCCACCTGGGTCTCACCTGGATCTGGTAACTCTGGTCCCTACCTGGGCATCATCGGGACATGGCTCCTCTGCATGGCCTGCAGGTTGGCCTCATCTTGACCTGGTGAGTGGGGTTCCCACGTGGGTCTTACCCATGCCTGGTGACACAGGTCCCCACGTGGGCCTCACTTGGACCTGGTGAATGTGGTCCTTACCTAGTTCCCACCCGGAACTGGTAAATCTGGTCACCACCTGGGCATCACCTAGTCCTGGTGACTTTGTTCCCCACCTGGACCTGATTGCTGTGGACACATTCTTGGCCTCACCTGGAAGTGGTAACTCTGATCCTAACTGGGCCTCTCCCAGATCTGGTGACTCTGGTCCTCACCGGTGGACCATTATGACCTGGATACTCTGTTCCACACCTGAGCCTCACCTGGACATGGTGACTCTGGATCCCCTCTGGGCCTCACCCTGACATGGTTACTCTGGTCCCCATCTGGATGTCACCTAGACCAGGTGAATCTGGTACCCCTCTGGGCCTCAACCAGATCTGGTGACTCTGGTCCTCAACTGGGCCTCACCTGGACCTAGTAAATATGCTCCATCTGGGCCTCATTTGGACCTGGTGACTCTGGTCCCTACGTGGGAAACATCGCGACCTGGTTCCACATAATGGTCTGCAGGTTGGCCTCTTCTTGACCTGGTAACTCTGGTCCCTACCTGGGCATCATCGGGACACGGTTCCTCTGCATGGCCTGCAGGTTGGCGTCACCTGGACCTCGTACCTCTGGTCCCTACCTGGGCATCATCGGGACACGGTTCCTCTGCATGGCCTGCAGGTTGGCCTCACCTAGACCTGGTGAGTGGGCTTGCCACCTGGGCCTCACCCATACCTGGTGACACAGGTCTCACGTCGGCGTCACTTGGACCTGGTGAATCTGGTCCTTACCTGGTCCTCACCCGGAACTGGTAACCCTTGTCACCAAATGGGAATCACCTGGACCTCGTGAATCTGGTCCCCATCTGGGCCTCACACATTCCTGGTGTCTTTGATCCCCACCTGGACCTGATTGCTGTGGACTCCTTCTTGGCCTCACCTGGAACTTGTGACTCTGCTCCTAACTGGGCCTCACCCAGATCTGGTGACTCTGGTCCTCACCTGTGGACCATTATGACCTGGATACTCTGTTCCACACCTGAACCTCACCTGGACATGATGACTCTGGATGCCCTCTGGGCCTGACCCTGACATGGTGACTCTGGTCCCCATCTGGATGTCCCCTAGACCAGGTGAATCTGGTACCCCTCTAGGCGTCAACTAGACCTGGTGACTCTGGTCCTCATCTGGGCCTCACCTGGACCTAGTGAATATTCTACCCACCTGCGCCTCGCTGGACCTGGTGACTCTGACTCTACCTGGGCATCATTGGGACATGGTTACTGTATTACCCACTGGGACTGACCTGATCCTGGTAACTCTGGTCCTGACTTTGGCCTCTTCTGTACCAGGTGACTCTGGCTCCACCTGGGCCTCATCTGTACCTGGTAACTCTGATCCTAAGCATGGGCTCACCTGACCCGGTGACTGTGGTTCCCATCGGGACCTCACTTGGACCTCATGTCTCCGGTTACACCTGGGCCTCATCAGGACCTGGTGTCTCTGGTACCCACCTGGGTAGCATCAGCATATGGTTACACTGTTCACTAACACTCATCCAGCCGGACCTAATAACTCTGGTCTTCACCTGGGGCACACGAGGACATGGTGACACTGGTTCCCACCTGGGTCTCACCTGGACATGGTGAGTCGGATCCCCACCTGGTCCTCACCTGTAACTGGTGATTTTCATTCCCACATGGACATCATGTGAACCTGGTGGCTGCAGTGTTTCTAGCTTCTCATGTACGTCGTGTCTCTGGTCCCCACCGGGGCCTCTCCGGGACCGGGTGAGTGTGGTTGCCACCTGCAACTCACATGGACCTGGTGATCTGGGCCTCACCCAGTCCTGGTGACTTTGTTCCCCACCTGGACCTGATTGCTGTGAACTCTTTCTTAGCCTCACCTGGAACTGGTGACTCTGATCCTATCTGCGCGTCACCCAGACCTGGTGACTCTGGTCCTCACCTGGGCATCATTGGTACCTGGTGACTCTGTTCTACACTTGAGCCTCAACTGGACATGCTGACTCTGGAACCTCTCTGGGCCTCACCCTGCCCTGGTGACTCTGGTCCCCATCTGGATGTCACCTGGACCAGGTGATTCTGGTACCGCTCTAGGCCTCAAACAGTTCTGGTGAACCTGGTCCTCAACTGGGCCTCACCTGGATCTAGTGAATATGCTCCATCTGGGACTCATTTGGACCTGGTGACTCTGGTACCTACCTGGGCATCATAGGGATATGGTTCCAATGCATGGCTTGCAGGTTGGCCTCACCTGGACCTGGTAACTCTGGTCCCTACCTGGGCATAATCGGGACATGGTTCCACTGCATGGCCTGCAGGTTGGCCTCACCTGGACCTGGTGAGTGGGGTTGCCAATTGTGCCTCACCCATACCTGGTGACACAGGTCCCCACGTGGGCCTCAATTGGACCTGGTGAATCTGGTCCTTACCTGGTCCTTCCCCAGAACTGGTAACTCTGGTCACCACCTGGGAATCACCTGGGCCTGGTGAATCTGGTCCCCATCTAGGCCTCACCCAGTCCTGGTGACTTTGTTCCCCACAGGGACCTGATTGCTGTGGACGCCTTCTTGGCCTCAACTGGGACTAGTGACTCTGATCCTAACTGGGCCTCACCCAGATCTGGTGACTCTGGTCCTCACCTGTGGACCATTAACCTGAATACTCTGTTCCACACCTGAGCCTCACCTGGACATGATGACTCTGGATCCCCTCTGGGCCTCACCCTGACATGGTGACTCTGGTCCCCATCTGGATGTCACTTAGACCAGGTGAATCTTGTACCCCTCTAGGCCTCAACTACACCTGGTGACTCTGGTCCTCAACTGGGCCTCACCGGGACCTAGAGAATATGCTCCCCACCTGCGCCTCATCTGGACCTGGTGACTCTGGTTCTACCTGGTCATCATCGGGACATGGTTACTGTATTCCCCACTGGGACTGACCTGATCCTGGTAACTCTGGTCCTGACTTTGGCCTCTTCTGTACCAGGTGACTCTGGCTCCACCTGGGCCTCATCTGTAACTGGTGACTCTGATCCTAAGCATGGCCTCACCTGACTTTCTGACTGTGGTTCCCATCGGGACCTCACCTGGACCTCATGTCTCTAGTCGCACCTGGGCCTCACCAGGACCTGGTGTCTCTGGTACCCACCTGGGTAGCATCAGGATATCGTTACACTCTTCACTATCAGTGACACAGCGGGACGTATTAACTCTGGTCTTCACCTGGGCCACACCTGGATGTGGTGACACTGGTTCCCACCTGGGTCTCACCTGGACATTGTGAATCGGATCCCCACCTGGGCCTCATTTGTAACTGGTGATTCTCGTTCCCACATGGACACCATGTCGACCTGGTGGCTGCAGTGTTTCTAGCTTCTCATGTACCTCGTGACTCTGGTCCCCACCAGGGCCTCACCGGGACCTGGTGAGTGTGGTTGCCACCTGCACCTCACCTGCAGCTGGTGATTCTGGTCTGCACCTGAGACTACCCTGCATCTGGTGACTGTGGTCCCCACCTGGGCTTCACCTGGATTTGGGGACTCCGGTCCCCATCTGGGCCTCAACTGGCCCTGTTGACCATGGTCCTCACTGGGCAAAATTGGGACCCGGTGACTGAGTTGCACAACTGGACCTCACAGGACCAGGTGACTCTGGTCCCCCTCTGGGTCTCACCGTGCCCTAGTGACTATGAACCCCACTTTGGCCTGACTTGGACCTGCTGACCCTGGTTGCCACCTGCGCCTGACCTCTAACTGTTGACTCTGGTTCTCTCAAGGGCCTCCCCTGTACCTGGTGATCCTGGTCCGCAACTGGGCCCCACCTGAACGTGGTGACCCTTGTCACCACGGGGGACTCACCAGGACCTGCTTACTGTGTTCCACACCTGGGCCTCAAGTAGACCTGTTGACCATGGTCCCCAAGGCGGCCTCACATAGACCTGTTTCCTCTGATCCCCACCGGGGCCTCACGTGTACCTGGTAACTCTGGTCCTCACCTGGGCCTCATCTGGACCTAGTGACTCTGGTCCCCACCTGGGCTTCACCTGGATCTGGTGACTCTGGTCCCCACCTGGAACTCACCTGGATCTGGTGACTCTGGTCCTCAGTTTGGCCTCACCTGGACCTGGTTTCTCTCGTCCCCACTTTGACCTAACTCAGAACTGCTGAATCTTGACCCACCTAGGCCGCACGCAGACCTGGTGACTCTTGTCCCCAGCTCTGCCTCAATTCGACCTGATGAATCTGCTCCTCACGTTGGCCTCACATGGACCTGGGACTCAGCTGGATAGAGTGGCTCTGGTTCCCACAAGGGGCTCACATGATACTGGTGACTGTGGTCCCACCTGGGCCTCACCTGGACGAGGTGACTGGTTCCCACAGGGACCTCACCTGGACCTGGTGACTCAGGTCCTCATATGGGCATCATGGGACCTGGTTTCTCAGTTCCACATCGGGACCTAACCTGAACCTAGTGATTCTCGTCCCATTATGGTCCTCACCCTGACGTGGTGACTCTGGTCCCCACCTGGATATCACCAGAACCGGGTGACTCTGGTCCCCCTCTGGGACTCACCCGGAGCTGGGGACACTGGTCCTCAACTGGGCCTCAACAGGACCTGGTGAATCTGCTCCTCACTTAGGCCTCGTCTGGATCTTGTGACTCTTTTCCCACCTGGCATCAATGGGACATGGTTAGTCTGTTCCCCACCTGGGCCTCACCTGGACATGATAACTTTGCTCCACATTTTGGCCTCAACTAGTCCTGATGACTCTGGTCCCCCGACCTAGGCGTCAATCTGGACATGATTGCTGTGGACTCCTTCTTAGCCTCAACTGGAACTGGTGAATCTGATCCAGATTGAGGATCCCCAATCTGGGCCTCACCTGGCCCTGTGAACCATGGTCCTCAACTGGCAAAATTGGGACCCGGTGACTGTGTTCCACCCCTGGACCTCACCTGGACCAGGTGACTCTGGTCCCCCTCTGGGTCTCACCGTGCCCTAGTGACTGTGAACCCGACTTTGGCCTGACTTGGACCTGCTGACCCAGGTTGACACCTGCGCCTGACCTCGAACTGTTGACTCTGGTTCATTCAAGGGCTTCCCCTGTCCCTGGTGATCTTGGTCCCCCCTGGGACTCACCTGGACGTGGTGCCCCTTGTCACCACCGGGGACTCACCTGGACCTGGTTACTGTGTTCCACACCTGGGCCTCAAGTAGTCCTGTTGACCATGGTACCGAAGCCTGCCTCATATGGACCTGTTTCCTCTGATTCCCACCGGGGCATCACGTGTACCTGGTAACACTGGTCCTCACTTGGGCCTCATCTGGACCTAGTGACTCTGGTCCCCACCTTGGCTTCACCTGGATCTGGTGACTCTGGTCCTCAACTGGGCCTCACGTGGACCTATTGAATATGCTCCATCTGGGCCTCATTTGGACTTGGTGACTCTCTTCCCTACCTGGGCTTCATCGGGACATGGTTCCACTGCATGGCCTTTAGGTTGGCCGCCCCTGGACCTGGTAACTGTGGTTCTACCTGGGCATCATCGGGACGTGGTTACTCTATTCCCAGTGGGACTGACCTGATCGTGGTGACTCTGGTCCTGACTTTCGCCTCTTCTGTGCCATGTGACTCTGGCTCCCCCTGGACCTCACCTGTAAGTGGTGACTCTGATCCTAAGCATGGCCTCACCTGACCTGGTGACTGTGGTTTCCATCGGTACCTCACCTGGTCCTCATGTCTCTGGTCCCAACTGGGACTCACCAGGACCTTGTATCTGGTACACACCTGAGTAGCATCAGGATATGGTTACACTGTTCACTAACAGTGACCCGGCCGGACCTATTAACTCTCGTCTTCACCTGGTCCACACTTGGACATGGTGACACTGGTTCCCACCAGGGTCTCACCTGGACATGGTGACTCAGATCCCCACCTGGTCCTCACTTGTAACTTGTAATTCTCGTTCCCACATGGACATCATGTGGACCTGGTGGCTGCAGTGTTTCTAGCTTCTCATGTACCTCGTGACTCTGGTCCCCACCAGGGCCTCACCCGGACTTGGTGAGTGTGGTTGCCACCTGCACCTCACCAGGACCTGGTGATTCTGGTCTCCACTTGAGACTACCCTGGATCTGGTGACTGTGGTCCCCACCTGGGCTTCACCTGAATTTGGGGACTCCGGTCCCCATCTGGGCCTCACCTGGCCCTGTTGACCATGGTCCTCAACTGGGCAAAATTGGGACCCGGTGACTCTGTTCCACAACTGGATCTCACCTGGACAAGGTGACTCTGGTCCCCCTGTGGGTCTCACTGTGCCCTAGTGACTGTGAACCCCACTTTGGCCTGACTTGGACCTGCTGACCCTGGTTGCCACCTGCGCCTGACCTCGAATGTTGACTCTGGTTCTCTCAAGGGCCTCCCCTGTACCTGGTGATCCTGGTCCCCAATTGGGCCTCAACTGGACGTGGTGACTCTTGTCACCACCGGGGACTCACCTGGACATGATTACTGTGTTCCACACCTGGGCCTCAGGTAGACTTGTTGACCATGGTCCCCAAGCCGGGCTCACGTGGACCTTTTTGCTCTGATCCCCGCCAAGGGCTCACGTGTATCTGGTAACTCTGATCCTCACCTGGGCCTAATCAGGACCTAGTGACTCTGGTCCCCACCTGGGTTTCACATGGATCTGGTGACTCTGGTCCCCACCTGGACTTCACCTGGATCTGGTGACTCTGGTCCCCACCTGGACCTCTCCTGGACCTGGTGACTCTCTTTCCAACATGGACCTCACCTGGATCTGGTGACTCTGGTCCTCAGTTTGGCCTCACCTGTACCTGGTGACTCAGGTCCTCATTTGGGCATTATGGGACCTTTTTTCTCAGTTCCACATCGGGGCCTCACCTGAAACTAGTGATTCTCGTCCCCCTCTGGGCCTCACGCTGACGTGGTGAGTCTTATCCCCACCTGGATATCACCAGAACCGGGTGACTCTGGTCCCCCTCTGGGACTCACCCGGAGCTGGGGACACTGGTGCTCAACTGGGCCTCAACAGGACCTGGTGAATCTAGTCCTCACTTAGGCCTCATCTGTACCTTGTGACTCTTTTCCCACCTGGCATCAATGGGACATGGTTACTCTGTTCCCCACCTAGACATCACCTGGACATGATAACTTTGCTCCACACTTTGGCCTCAACTTGTCCTGATCAATTTGTTCCCCCCACCTAGGCCTCAATCTGGACCTGGTGACTATGGTCCCCACCTGGGTCTCACCTGGACCTGGTGACTCTCGTTCCCACATGAACCACACCTGGACCTGGTGACTGTGGTTTTCTTGTAGACTCACATTTACCTGGTGACTCCGGTCCCCACTAGGGCCTCACCTGGATCTGGTGACTCTGGCCTGCAAGTTGGCCTCACCTGGACTTGGTGAGTGGGGTTGCCACCTGGGCCTCACCCATACCTGGTGACTCAGTTTCACACGTGGGCCTCTTGGACCTGGTGAATCTCGTCCTTACCTGGTCCTCTCCCAGACCCGGGACTCTGGTCACCACCTCGCCTCACCTGGACCTGGTGAATCTGGTCCCCATCTGGGCCTCACCCAGTCCTGGTGACTTTGTTCCCCACCTGGACCTGATTGCTGTGGACTCTCTCTTGGCCTCACCTGGAACTGGTGACTCTGATCCTATCTGAGCGTCACCAAGACCTTGTGACTCTGGTCCTCACCTGGGCTTCATTGGTACCTGGTGACTCTGTTCCACACCTGAGCCTCACCTGGACATGATGACTCTGGAACCTCTCTGGGCCTCACCCTGACCTGGTGACTCTTGTCCCCATCTGGATGTCAACTGGACCAGGTGATTCTTGTACCCCTCTAATACTCAACCAGATCTGGTGACTCTGGACCTCAACTGGGCCTCACCTGGACCTAGTGAATATGCTCCAACTGGGCCTCATTTGGATCTGGTGACTCTGGTCACTTCCTGGGCATCATCGGGACATGGTTCAGCTGCATGGCCTTCAGGTTGGCCTCACCTGGACCTGGTAACTCTGGTCCCTACCTGGGCATCATCGGGACATGGTTCCTCTACATGGCCTGCAGGTTGGCCTCACCTGGACCTGGTGAGTGGGGTTGGCACCTGGGCCTCACCCATACATGGTGACACAGGTCCCCGTGGGCCCAGTATGACCTGGTGAATCTCGTCCTTACCTGGTCCTCACCCGCACCTGGTAACCCTGATCACCACATGGGAATCACCTGGACCTGGTGAATCTGGTCCCCATCTGGGCCTCACCCAGTCCTGGTGACTTTGTTCCCCTCTGGATCTGATTGCTGTGGACTCCTTCTTGGCCTCAACTGGAAGTGGTGACTCTGATCCAACCTGGGCCTCACCCAGATCTGGTGACTCTGGTCCTCACCTGTGGACCATTATGACCTGGATACTCTGTTCCACACCTGAGCCTCACCTGGACATGATGACTCTGGATCCCCTCTGGGCCTCACCCTGACATGGTGACTCTGGTCCCCATCTGGATGTCACCTAGACTAGGTGAATCTGGTACCCCTCTAGGGCTCAAATAGACCTGGTGACACTGGTCCTCAACTGGGTGTCACCGAGACCTAGTGAATATGCTCCCCACCTGCGCCTCATCTGGACCTGGTGACGCTGGGTCTACCTGGGCATCATCGGGACATGGTTACTCTGTTTCCCACTGGGACTGACCTGATCCTGGTAACTCTGGTCCTTACTTTGGCCTCTTCTGTACCAGGTGACTCTGGCTCCACCTGGGCCTCACCTGTAACTAGTGACTCTGATCCAAAGCATGGCCTCTCCTGACCTGGTGACTGTGGTTCCCATCGGGACCTCACCTGGACTTCATGTCTCTGGTCCCACCTGGGCCTCACCAGGACCTTGTGTCTCTGGTACACACCTGGGTAGCATCAGGATATGGTTACACTGTTCACTAACAGTGACCCAGCCGGACCTATTAACTCTGGTCTTCACCTGGGCCACACCTGGACATGGTGACACTCGTTCCCACCTGGGTCTCACCTGGAAATGGTGAGTCAGATACCCACCTGGTCCTAACCTATAACTGTTGATTCTCGTTCCCACATGGACATCATGTGGACCTGGTGGCTGCGGTGTTTCTAGTTTGTCATGTACCTTGTGACACTGGTCCCCACCAGGGCCTCACCGGGACCTGGTGAGTGTGGTTGCCACCTGCACCTCACCTGGACCTGGTGATTCTGGTCTGCACCTGAGAGTACCCTGGATCTGGTGACTGTGGTCCCCACCTGGGCTTCACCTGGATTTGGGGACTCTCGTCCCCATGTGAGGCTCACCAGGCCCTGTTGACCATGGTCCTCAACTGGGCAAAATTGGGACGCGGTGACTGTGTTCCACAACTGGACCTCACCTGGACCACGTGACTCTGGTGCCCCTCTGGGTCTCACCATTCCCTAGTGACTGTGAACCCCACTTTCCCCTGACTTAGACCTGCTGGCCCTGGTTGAAACCTGCGCCTGAACTCGAACTGTTGACTCTGGATCTTTCAAGGGCCTCCCCTGTACCTGGTGATCCTGGTCCGAACCTGGGCCTCACCTGGACGTGGTGACTCTTGTCACCATGGGGACTCACCTGGACCTGCTTACTGTGTTCCTAACCTGGGCCTCAAGTAGACCTGTTGACCATGGTCCCCTAGCCGGCCTCACATGGACCTGTTGCCTCTGATCCCCACCGGGCCTCACGTGTACCTTGTAACTCTGGTCCTCACCTGGGCCTCATCTGGACCTAGAGACTCTGGTCCCCACCTGGGCTTCACCTGGATCTGGAGACTCTGGTCCCCATCTGGACTTCACCTGGATCTGGTGACTCTGGTCCCAATCTGGACCTCTCCTGGACTTGGTGTCTCTCTTGCCCACTTTGACCTAACTCAGAACTGCTGAATCTTGCCCCACCTATTACGCACCCAGACCTGGTGACTCTTGTCCCTAGCTATTCCTCAATTCGACCTGATGAATCTGGTCCTCACGTGGACCTCACATTCACCTGGGACTCAGCTGGAAAGAGTGGCTCTGGTTCCCACTAGGGGCTCACCTGATACTGCTGAATGTGGTCTTATTCTATGCCTCACCAGAACCTAGTGATTCTGTTCCCCATCTGGGCCTGCATGGCCTTAGTGACTCTGGTCCTCACTCAGGCATCATTGGGACCTGGATACTCTATTCCACACCTGGGCCTCACTTTTACCAGGAACCGCTGGTCCCATTCTGGGCCTCAAACTAAACTGGTTACTCTGGTTCCCCCTCTTAACCTCACCCTTACCTGGTGACTCTGGTCACCCCTTGGGCCTCCCCTGGGCCTGGTGACTCTGGCCTGCAGGTTGGCCTCACCTGGACTTGATTAGTTGATGCCACCTGGGCCTCACCCATACCTGGTGACTCAGGTCCCCACATGGGCCTCTTGGACCTGGTGAATCTGGCCCTTACCTGGACTTGTCCCAGACCCGGGGAATCTGGTCACAACATGGGCCTCACCTGGACCTGGTGAATCTGGGTCCATCTGGGCCTAACCCAGTCCTGGTGACTATGTTCCCCAACTGGACCTGATTGCTCTGGACTCTTTCTTGCCCTCACCTTGAACTGGTGACTCTGATCCTATTACCTAGTCCTCACCCGGAACTGGTAAATCTGGTCACCACCTGGGCATCACATAGTCCTGTTGACTTTGTTCCCCACGTGGACCTGATTGCTGTGGACACCTTCTTGGCCTCACCTGGAGGTGGTAACTCTGATCACAACTGGGCCTCTCGGGGATCCCTGGATGGCGCAGTGGTTTGGCGCCTGCCTTTGGCCCAGGGCGCGATCCTGGAGACCCGGGATCGAATCCCACGTCAGGCTCCCGGTGCATGGAGCCTGCTTCTCCCTCTGCCTGTGTCTCTGCCTCTCTCTCTCTCTCTCTGTGACTATCCTAAATAAATAAATAAAATATTAAAAAAAAAAAAAACAACTGGGCCTCTCCCAGATCTGGTGATTCTGGTCCTCACCTGGGCCTCATCTGGACCTAGTGACTCTGGTCGCCACCTGGGCTTCACCTGGATCTGGTGACTCTGGTCCCCACCTGGATTTCACCTGGAACTGGTGACTCTGGTCCATACCTGAACCTCTCCTGGACCTGGTGACTCTGGTCCTCACCTGGGCCTCATCTGGACCTAGTGACTCTGGTCCCCACCTGGGAATCACCTGGACCGGGTGAATCTGGTCCCCATCTGGGCCTCCCCCAGTCCTGGTGACTTTGTTCCCCACCTGGACCTGATTGCTGTGGAGTCCTTCTTGTCCTCACCTGGAACTGGTGACTCTCATCCTAACTGGGCCTAGCTCAATCTCCTGACTCTGGTCCTCCCCTGTGGACCAATATGAACAGGATACTCTGTACCACACCTGAGCCTCACCTGGACATGATGACTCTGGATCCACTCTGGGCCTCACCCTGACGTGGTAACTCTGGTCCCCATGTGGATGTCACCTAGACCAGGTGAATCTCGTACCCCTCTAGGCCTCAACTAGACCTGGTGACTCTGGTTCTCACCTGGGCCTCACCGGGACCTAGGGAATATTCTCCCCAACTGTGCTTCATTTGGACCTGGTGACTCTGGTTCTACCTGGGCATCATCGGGACATGGATACTGTATTCCCCACTGGGACTGACCTGATCCTGGTAACTCTGGTCCTGATTTGGCCTCTTCTTTACCAGGTGACTCTGGATCCACCTAGGGTTCACCGGTAACTGATGACTCTTATCCTAAGCATGGCCTCACCTGACCTGGTGACTGTGGTTCCCATCGGGACCTCACCTGGACCTCATGTCTCTGGTCCCAAGTGGGCCTCACCAGGACCTGGTGTCTCTGATACCCACCTTGGTAGCATCAGGATACGGTTACACTGTTCACTAACAGTGACCTAGCCGGACCTATTAAGTCTGGTCTTCACCTGGGCCACACCTGGACATGTTGATACTGGTTCCCACCAGGGTCTCACCTGGACATGCTGAGTCGGATCCACAACTGGTCCTCCCCTGTAACTGGTGATTCTCGTTCCCACATGGACATCATGTGGACCTGGTGGCTGCAGTGTTTCTAGCTTCTCATGTACCTCGTGACTCTGGTCCCCACCAGGGCCTCACAGGGCCCTGAAGAGTGTGGTTGCCACCTGCACCTCAAGTGGACCTGGTCATTCTGGTCTGCACCTGAGACTACCCTGGATCTGGTGACTGTGGTCCCCACCTGGGCTTCACCCGCTTTGGGGACTCCGGTCTCCTTCTGGGCCTCACCTGGCCCTGTTGACCATGGTCCTCAACTGGGCAAAATTGGGACCCGGTGACTGTGTTCCACAACTGGACCTCACCTGGACCAGGTGATTCTGATCTACCTCTGGGTCTCACCGTACCCTAGTGACTGTGAACCCCACTTTGGCCTGACTTGGACCTGCTGACCCTGGTTGCCACCTGCGCTGATCTCGAACTGTTGACTCTGGTACTTTCAAGGGCCTACCCTGTATCTTGTGATCCTGGTCCCCACCTGGGCCTCACCTGGACGTGGTGACTTATGTCAAAACCGCGTACTCACCTGTACCTGCTTACTGTGTTCCACATCTGGGCCTCAAGTAGACTTGTTGACCATGGTCCCCAAGCCGGCCTCACATGGACCTGTTGCCTCTGATCCCCACCGGGACCTCACGTGTACCTGGTAACTCTGGTCTCCACCTGGACTTCACCTGGATCGGATGACTCTGGTCCCCTTCTGGACCTCTCCTGGACCTGGTGACTCTCTTTCCAACATGGACCTCACCTGGATCTGGTGACTCTGGTACTCAGTTTGTCCTCACATGGACCTGGTGTCTCTCGTCCCCACTTTGACTTAACTCAGAACTGCTGAATCTTGCCCCACCTAGGCCGCACCCAGACCTGGTGACTCTTGACCCCAGCTATGCCTCAATTCGACCTGATGAATCTGGTCCTCACGTGGGCCTCACATGGACCTGGGACTCAGCTGGATAGAGTGGCTCTGGTTCCCTCAAGGGGCTCACATGATACTGGTGACTATGGTCTTATTCTATGCCTCACCAGGACCTAGTGATTCTGTTCCCCATCTGGGCCTGCATGGCCCTAGTGACTCTGGTCCTCACCCAGGCATCATTGGGACCTGGATACTCTATGCCACACTTGGGACTACCTTTGACCAGGGACCTCTGGTCTCATTCGGGGCCTCAAACTAAACTGTTTACTCTGGTTCCCCCTCTGGGCCTCACCCTTACCTGGTGACTCTTGTCACCCTTTGGGCTTCAACTGGGCCTGGAGAATCTGGTCCTTAGCTGGTCCTCACCTGGATCTGGTGAATGGTCGCCACCTGGGTCTCACCTGGACTTGGTGAATCCTGTTGCCACCTGCGCCTTACCTGGACCTTGTGACTGTGGTCCCACCTGGACCTCTCCTGGATCTGGCGGCTCTGGTTCCCATAAGGGGCACTCCTGGACCTGGTTCCTGTGGTCTCCATCTGGACTCACCTGGAACACAATGACTCTGAGCCATATTTGGGCCTCTCCTGGACCTGTTGACTCTGGTCCTTACCTGGACATCATTGGGACCTGGATACTCTCTTATATAACTTGGCCTCACCTGGACCTGGTGAGTGTGGTCCCACCGGGGCCTCAACTGGACGAGGTGACTGGTTCCCACAGGGACCTCACCTGGACCTGGTGACTCAAGTCCTCATATGGGCATCATGGGACCTGGCTTCTCAGTTCCACATCGGGGCCTCACCTGGACCTAGTGATTCTCGTCCGACCTTGGGACTCACCCTGACGTGCTGACTCTGGTCCCCACCTGGATATCACCAGAACCGGGTGACTCTGGTCGACCTCTGGGACTCACCCGGAGCTGGGGACTCTGGTCCTCAACTGGGCCTCAACAGGACCTGGTGAATCTACTCCTCACTTAAACCTCGTCTGGACCTGTGACTCTTCCCACCTGACATCAATGGGACATGGTTACTCTGTTCCCCAACTGGGCCTCACCTGGATATGATAACTTTGCTCCACACTTTGGCCTCAACTGGTCCTGATGACTCTGGTCCCCCCACCTAGGCCTCAATCTGGACCTGGTAACTGTGGTCCCCACCTGGGTCTCTTGGACCTGGTGACTCTTGTTCCCACATGAACCACACCTGGACCTGGTGACTGTGGTGTTCTTGTAGACTCACATTTACCTAGTGACTCTGGTCCCCACTAGGGCCTCACGTGGATCTGTTGACTCTGGCCTGCAGGTTGGCCTCACCTGGACCTGGTGAGTGGGGTTGCCACCTGGGACACACCCATACCTGGTGACTCAGGTCCCCACGTGTGCCTCTTGGACCTGGTGAATCTGGTCCTTACCTGGTCCTCTACTAGACCCGGGGACTCCGGTCACCACCTGGGCCTCACCTGGACCTGGTGAGTGAATCTGGTCTCCATCTGGGCCTCACCCAGCCTGGTGACTTTGTTCCCCACCTGGACCTGATTGCTGTGGACTCTTTCTTGGCCTTACCTGGAACTGGTGGCTCTGATCCTATCTGCACGTCACCCAGATCTGGTGACTCTGGTCCTCAACTGGGCCTCACCTGGACCTAGTGAATATGCTCCATCTGGGCCTCATTTGGGCCTGGTGACTCTGTTACCCACCTGGTCCTCATCGGGACATGATAAGTTTTCTCCGCACTTTGGCCTCAACTGTTCCTGATGACTCTGGCCCCCCACCTAGGCCTCAATCTGGACCTGGTTCCTGTGTTCCCCACCTGGGTCTCACCTGGATCTGGTAACTCTGGTCCCTACCTGGGCATCATCGGGAATGGCTCCTCTGCATGGCCTGCAGGTTGGCCTCATCTTGACCTGGTGAGTGGGGTTCCCACGTGGGTCTTACCCATGCCTGGTGACACAGGTCCCCACGTGGGCCTCACTTGGACCTGGTGAATGTGGTCCTTACCTAGTTCTCACCCGGAACTGGTAAATCTGGTCACCACCTGGGCATCACCTAGTCCTGGTGACTTTGTTCCCCACCTGGACCTGATTGCTGTGGACACATTCTTGGCCTCACCTGGAAGTGGTAAATCTGATCCTAACTGGGCCTCTCCCAGATCTGGTGACTCTGGTCCTCACTGGTGGACCATTATGACCTGGATACTCTGTTCCACACCTGAGCCTCACCTGGACATGATGACTCTGGATCCCCTCTGGGCCTCACCCTGACATGGTTACTCTGGTCCCCATCTGAATGTCACCTAGACCAGGTGAATCTGGTACCCCTCTGGGCCTCAACCAGATCTGGTGACTCTGGTTCTCAACTGCGCCTCACCTGGACCTAGTAAATATGCTCCATCTGGGCCTCATTTGGACCTGGTGACTCTGGTCCCTACGTGGGCAACATCGCGACCTGGTTCCACATAATGGTCTGCAGGTTGGCCTCTTCTTGACCTGGTAACTCTCTTCCCTACCTGGGCATCATCGGGACATGGTTCCACTGCATGGCCTTTAGGTGGGCCGCACCCGGAGCTCGTACCTCTGGTCCCTACCTGGGCATCATCGGGACGTGTTTACTCTATTCCCAGTGGGACTGACCTGATCGTGGTAACTCTGGTCCTGACTTTCGCCTCTTCTGTGCCATGTGACTCTGGCTCCCCCTGGACCTCACCTGTAAGTGGTGATTCTGATCCTAAGCATGGCCTCACCTGACTTGGTGACTGTGGTTTCCATCGGTAACTCACCTGGTCCTCATGTCTCTGGTCCCAACTGGGACTCACCAGGAACTTGTATCTGGTACACACCTGAGTAGCATCAGTATATGGTTACACTGTTCACTAACAGTGACCCGGCCGGACCTATTAACTCTCGTCTTCACCTGGTCCACACTTGTACATGGTGACACTGGTTCCCACCAGGGTCTCACCTGGACATGATGACTCAGATCGCCACCTGGTCCTCACCTGTAACTTGTAATTCTCGTTCCCACATGGACATCATGTGGACCTGGTGGCTGCAGTGTTTCTAGCTTCTCATGTACCTCGTGACTCTGGTCCCCACCAGGGCCTCACCGGGACTTGGTGAGTGTGGTTGCCACCTGCACCTCACCAGGACCTGGTGATTCTGGTGTCCACCTGAGACTACCCTGGATCTGGTGACTGTGGTCCCCACCTGGGCTTCACCTGAATTTGGAAACTTCGGTCCCCATCTGGGCCTCACCTGGCCCTGTTGACCATGGTCCTCAACTGGGCAAAATTGGGACCCGGTGACTGTGTTCCACAACTGGACCTCACCTGGACAAGGTGACTCTGGTCCCCCTCTGGGTCTCACTGTGCCCTAGTGACTGTGAACCCCACCTTGGCCTGACTTGGACCTGCTGACCCTGGTTGCCACCTGCGCCTGACCTCGAACTGTTGACTCTGGTTCTCTCAAGGGCCTCCCCTGTACCTGGTGATCCTGGTCCCCAATTGGGCCTCAACTGGACGTGGTGACTCTTGTCACCACCGGGGACTCACCTGGACATGATTACTGTGTTCCACACCTGAGCCTCAGGTAGACCTGTTGACCATGTTCCCCAAGCCGGCCTCACGTGGACATTTTGGCTCTGATCCCCGCCGGGGGCTTACGTGTATCTGGTAACTCTGATCCTTACCTGGGTCTAATCAGGACCTAGTGACTCTGGTCCCCACCTGGGCTTCACCTGGATCTCGTGACTCTGGTCCCCACCTGGACTTCACCTGGATCTGGGGACTCTGGTCCCCATATGGACCTCTCCTGGACCTGGTGACTCTCTTTCCAACATGGACCTCATCTGGATCTGGTGACTCTGGTCCTCAGTTTGGCCTCACCTGGACCTGGTGTCTCTCGTCCCCACTTTGACCTAACTCAGAACTGCTGAATCTTGCCCCACCTAGCCCGCACCCATACCTGGTGACTCTTGTCCCGAAATATGCCTCAATTCGACCTGATGCATCTGGTCCTGACGTGGGGCTCACATGGACCTGTTACTCAGCTGGATAGAGTGGCTCTGGTTCCCACAAGGGGCACACCTGATACTGGTGATTGTGGTCTTATTCTATGCCTCAACAGGACCTAGTGATTCTGTTCCCCATTGGGCCTGCATGGCCCTAGTGACTCTGGTCCTCACCCAGGCATCATTGGGACCTGGATACTCTATGCCACACCTGGGCTTACCTTTGACCAGGGACCTCAGTCCCATTCTGGGCCTCAAACTAAACTGGTTACTCTGGTTCCCACTCGGGGCCTCACCCTTACCTGGTGACTCTGGTCACCCCTTGGGCTTCACTTGGGCCTCGTGAATCTGGTCCTTAGCTGGTCCGAATCTGGATCTGATGATTGGTGGCCACCTGGGCCTGACCTGGACTTGGTGAATCCTGTTGCCACCTGCGCCTCACCTGGACCTTCTGACTGTGGTCACAACTGGACCTCACCCTGATCTGTTGGCTCTGGCTCCCATATGGGGCTCTCATGGACCTGGTTCCTGTGGTCTCCTTCTGGCCTCACCTGGAACACAATGACTCTCATCCATATTTGGTCCTCTCCTGGATCTGTTGACTCTGGTCCTTACCTGGGCATCATTGGGACCTGGATACTCTCTATATACCTGGGCCTCACCTGGACCTGGTGACTGTGGTCCCACCTGGGCCTCACCTAGACGAGGTGACTGGTTCCCACAGGGACCTCACCTGGACCTGGTGACTCAGGTCCTCATATGGGCATCATGGGACCAGGGTTCTCAGTTCCACATCGGGGTCTCATCTGGACGTAGTGATTCTCGTCCCCCTCTGGGCCTCACCCTGACGTGGTGACTCTGGTCCCCACCTGGATATCACCAGAACCGGGTGACACTGGTCCCCCTCTGGGACTCACCCGGAGATGGGGCACTGGTCCTCAACTGGGCCTCAACAGGACCTAGTGAATCTACTCCTCACTTAGGCCTCGTCTGGACCTTGTGACTCTTTTCCCACCTGGCATCAATGGGACATGGTTACTCTTCCACAACTGGGCCTCACATGGACCTGATCACTTTGCTCCACACTTTGGCCTCAACTAGTCCTGATGACTCTGGTCCCCCGACCTAGGCCTCACCTGGACCTGTTGACTGTGGTCCCACCCGGGGTTCAACTGGACCTGGTGATTGTGGTCCCCACCTGGGTCTCACCTGGACCTGGTGACTCTCATTCCCACATGAACCACACCAGGATCTGGTGACTGTGTTGTTTTTGTAGAATCATTTTTAACTGGTGACTCCAGTCCCCACTAGGTCCTCACGTGGATCGGGTGACTTGGCCTGCAGGTTGGCCTCACATGGACCTGGTTAGTGGGGATGCCACCTGGGCCTCCCCCATAATTGGTGACTCAGGTCCCCATGTGGGCCTCTTCTACCTGGTGAATCTGGTCCTTACCTGGTCCTCTCCCAGACCTGGGGACTCTGGTCACCATCTGGGCCTCACCTGGACCTGGTGAATCTGGTCCCCATATTGGCCTCACTCAGTCCTGGTGACTTTCTTCCCCACCTGGACCTGATTGCTGTGGACTCCTTCTTGGCTAACCTGGAACTGCTGACTCTGATGCTAACTGGGCCTCACCCAGATCTGGTGATTCTGGTCCTCACCTGTGGACCATTATGAACTGGATATTCTGTTCCACACCTGAGCCTCACCTGGATAAGTTGACTCTGGATCCACTCTGGGCCTCAGCCTGACATGGGGACTCTGGTCCACATCTGTTTGTCATCAGACCAGGTGAATCTGGTACCCCTCCAAGCCTCACCTAGACCTGGTGACTCTGGTCCTCAACTGGGCCTCAACGGGACCTAGTGAACATGCTCCCCACCTGCGCCACATCTGGGCCTGGTGACTCTGGTTCTATCTGGGCATCACTGGGACATGATTACTCTATTCCCACTTGGAGTGACCTGATCCTGGTAACTCTGGTCCTGACTTTGGCCTCTTCTGTACCAGGTGACTCTGGCTCCACCTGGGCCTCACCTGTAACTGGTGACTCTGATCCTAAGCATGGCCTCACCTGACCTGGTGACTGTGGTTCCCATTGGGACCTCACCTGGACATCATGTCTCTGGTCCCACTTGGGCCTCACCAGGACCTGGTGTCTCTGCTACCCACATGGGCAGCATCAGGATATGGTTACACTGTTCACTAACAGTGACCCAGCCGGACCTATTAACTCTGGTCTTCACCTGGGCCACACCTGGGCATGGTGACACTGTTTCCCACCTGGGTCTCACCTGGACATGGTGAGTCCGATCCCCACCTGGTCCTCACCTGTAACTGGTGATTCTCGTTCCCTCATGGAGATCATGTGGACCTGTTGGCCGCAGTGTTTCTAGCATCTTTTTTTTTAATTTTTATTTATTTATGATAGTCACAGAGAGAGAGAGAGGCAGAGACACAGGCAGAGGGAGAAGCAGGCTCCATGCACCGGGAGCCCGACGTGGGATTCGATCCCGGGTCTCCAGGATCGCGCCCTGGGCCAAAGGCAGGCGCCAAACAGCTGCGCCACCCAGGGATCCCATGTGTTTCTAGCTTCTCATGTACCTCGTGACTACTCATGTACCCCACCAGTGCCTTACCGGGACCTGGTGAGTTTGGTTGCCACCTGCACCACACCTGGACCTGGTGATTCTGGTCTGCACCTGAGTCTACACTGGATCTGGTGACTGTGGTCCCCACCTGGGCTTCACCTGGATTTCGGGACTCCGGTCCCCATCTGGGCCTCACCTGGCCCTGTTGACCATGGTCCTCAACTGGGCAAAATTGGGACCTGGTGACTGTGTTCCACAACTGAACCTCACCGGGACCATGTGACTATGCTCCCCCTCTGGGTCTCACCGTGACCTAGTGACTGTGAAGTCCCCTTTGGCTTGACTTGGACCTGCTGACCCTGGTTGCCACCTGCGCCTGAACTCGAACGCTTGACTCTGGTTCTTTCAAGGGCCTCCCCTGTACCTGGTGATCCTGGTCCCCACCTGGACCTCACCTGGACGTGGTGACTCTTGTCACCACGGGGGACTAACCTGGACCTGCTTCCTGTGTTTCACACCTGGGTCTCAAGTGGACCTGTTGACGATGGTCCCCAAGCCGGCCTCACATGGACCTGTTGCCTCTGATCCCCACCGGATATTCACGTGTACCTGGTAACACTGGTCCTCACCTGGGCCTCATCTGCACCTAGTGACTCTGGTCCCCACCTGGGCTTCACCTCGATCTGGTGACTCTGGTCCCCACCTGGACTTCACCTGGATATAGTGACTCTGGTCCCCACATGGACCTCTCCTGGACCTGGTGACTCTCTTTCCAACATGGACCTCACCTGGATGTGGTGAATCTGGTAAACAGTTTGGCCTCACCTGGACCTGGTGTCTCTCGTCACCACTTTGACATAACTCAGTACTGCTGAATCTTGCCCCACCTAGGCCGCACACAGACCTGGTGACTCTTGTCCCCAGCTATGCCTCAATTCGACCTGAAGAATCTGGTCCTCACGTGGGCTTCACATGGACCTGGGACTCAGCTGGATACAGTGGCTCTGGTTCCCACAAGGGACTCACCTGATACTGGGGACTGTGGTCTTTTTCTATGCCTCGCCAGGACCTAGTGATTCTGTTCCCCATCTGGGCCTGCATGGCCCTAGTGACTCTGGTCCTCACCCAGGCATCATTCGAACCTGGATACTCTATTCCACACCTGGGCCTCACTTTGACCACGGACCTCTGGTCCCATTCTGGGCCTCAAACTAAACTGGTTACTCTGGTTCCCCTTTGGGCCTCACCCTTACCCGGTAATCTGGTCACCCCTTGGGCTTCACTTGGTCCTGGTGAATCTGGTCCTTAGCTGGTCCTCACATGGATCTGGTGACTGGTCGCCACCTGGGCCTCACCTGGACTTGGAGAATCCTGTTGCCACCTGCGCCTCACCGGGACCTTGTGACTCTTTTCCCACCTGGCATCAATGGGACATGGTTACTCTGTTCCCCACCTGGGCCTCACCTGGACATGATAACTTTGCTTCACACTTTGGCCTCAACTGGTCCTGATGACTCTGGTCCCCCCACCTAGGCTTCAATCTGGACCTGGTGACTGTGGTCCCCACCTGGTTCTCACCTGGACCTGGTGTCTCTCGTTCCCACATGAACAACACCTGGACTTGGTGACTGTGGTGTTCTTGTAGACGCACATTTACCTGGTGACTCCGGTCCCCACTAGGGCCTCACGTGGATCTGGTGACTCTGGCCTGAAGGTTGGCCTCACCTGGACCTGGTGAGTTGGGTTGCCACCCCATAACTGGTGACTCAGTTCCCCACGTGGGCCTCTAGGACCTGGTGAATCTGGTCCTTACCTGGTCCACTCCCAGACCCGGGGAATCTGGTCACCACCTGGGCCTCACCTGGACCTGTTGAATCTGGTCCCAATCTGGGCCTCACCCAGTCCTGGTGACTGTGTTCCCCACCTGGACCTGATTGCTTTGGACTCTTTCTTGGCCTCACCTGGAACTGGTGACTCTGATCCTATCTGCGCATCACCCAGATTTGGTCACTCTGGTCCTCACCTGTGGACCACTATGACCTGGACACTGTGTTCCACACCTGAGCCTCACCTGGACATGATGACTCTGGAGCCCCTCTGGGCCTCACCCTGACCTGGTGACTCTGGTCCCCATTTGGATGTCACCTGTACCAGGTGATTCTGGTACCCTTATAGGGCTCAAGCAGATCTGGTGACTCTGGTCCTCAACTGGGCCTCACCTGGAGCTAGGGAATATGCTCCATCTGGGCCTCATTTGGACCGGGTGACTCTTGTCCTTTCCTGGGGATCATAGGGACATGGCTCCACTGCATGACCTGCAGGTTGGCCTCACCTGGACCTGGTAACTCTGGTCCCTACCTGGGCATCATCGGGACATGGTTCCACTGCATGGCCTGCAGGTTGGCCTCACCTTGACCTGGTAACTCTAGTCCCTACCTGGGCATCATCGGGACATGGTTCCTCTCAATGGCCTGCAGGTTGCCCTGACCTGGACCTGGTGAATTGGGTTGACACCTGAGCCTCACCCATGTCTCGTGACACAGGTCCCCACGTGGGTCTCACTTGGACCTGGTGAATCTGGTCCTTACCTGGACCTCACCTGGAATTGGTAACTCTGGTCACCACCTGGGAATAACCTGGACCTGGTGAATCTGGTCCCCATCTAGGCCTCACTCAGTCCTGGTGACTTTGTTCCCCACCTGTATCTGATTCCTGTGGACTCCTTCTTGGCCTCACCTTGAACTGGTGACTCTGATCCTATCTGGGTCTCACCCAGATCTGGTGACTCTGGTCCTCACCTGTGGACCATTATGACCTGGATACTTTGTTACACACCTGAGCCTCACCTGGACATGATGACTCTATATCCCCTCTGGGCCTCAGCCTGACATGGTGACTCTGGTCCCCATCTGGATGTCACCTAGACCAGGTGAATCTGGTACCCCTCTAGGCCTCAACTTGACCTGGTGACTCTGGTCCTCAACTGGGCCTCACCATGACCTAGTGAACATGCTCCCCACCTGCGCCTCATCTGGACCTGGTGACTCTGGTTCTACCTGGGCATCACCGGGACATGGTTACTCTATTCCCCTCTGGGACTGACCTGATCCTGGTAACTCTGGTCCTGACTTTGGCCTCTTCTCTACCAGGTGACTCTGGCTCCACCTGGGCCTCACCTGTAACTGGTGACTCTGATTCTAAGCATGGCCTCACCTGACATGGTGACTGTGGTTCCCATTGGGACCTCAACTGGACCTCAGGTCTCTGGTCCCATCTCGGGGTCACCAGGACCTGGTGTCTCTGGTACCCACCTGTGTAGCATCAGGATATGGTTACACTGTTCACTAACAGTGACCCAGCCGGACCTATTAACACTAGTCTTCACATGGGCCACACCTGGTCATGGTGACACTGGCTCCCACCTGGGTCTCACCTGGACATGGTGAGTCGGATCACCACCTGGTCCTCACCTGTAACTGGTGATTCTCGTTCCCACATGAACATCATGTGGACCTGGTGGCTGCAGTGTTTCTAGGTTTGCATGTACCTCATGACTCTGGTCCTCACCAGGGTCCACCGGTTCCTGGTGAGTGTGCTTGCCACCTGCACTTCACCTGAACCTGGTGATTCTGGTCTGCACCTGAGACTACCCTGGATCTGGTGACTGTGGTCCCCACCTGGGCTTCACCTGGATCTGGAGACTCTGGTCCCCACCTGGACTTTACGTGGACCTGGTGACTGTGGTCCCACCCGGGCCTCTACTGGATGAGGTGACTGGTTCCCACAGGGACCTCACCTGGACTTGGTGACTCAGGTCCTCATATGGGCATCATGGTACCTGGTTTCTCAGTTCCACATCGGGGCCTCACCTGGACCTAGTGATTCTCGTCCCCCTCTGGGCCTCAACCTGACGTGGTGACTCTGGTCACCCCTGGATATCACCAGAACCGGGTGACTCTGGTTCCCCTCTGGGACTCTCCCGGAGCTGGGGACACTGGTCCTCAGCTGGGCCTCAACAGGACCTGGTGAATCTACTCCTCACTTAGGCCTCATCTGGACCTTGTGACTCTTTTCCCACCTGGCATCAATGGGACATGGTTACACTGTTGCCCACCTGGGCCTCTCCTGGACATGATAACTTTGATCCACGCTTTGGCCTCAACTGGTCCTGATGAATCTTGTCCCCCCACCTAGACCTCAATCTGGACCTGGTGAGTGTGGTCCCCACCTGGGTGTCACCTGGACCTGGTGACTCTCGTTCCCACTTGAAACACACCTGGCCCTGTTGACTGTGGTGTTCTTGTAGACTCACATTTACCTGTGACTCAGGTCCCCACTAGGGCCTCACCTGGATCTGGTGACTCTGACCTGCAGGTTGGCCTCACCTGGACCTGGTGAGTCGGGTTGCCACATGGGCCTCACCCATACGTGTTGACTCAGGTCCACACGTGGGCTTCTTGGACCTGGTGAATCTGGTCATTACCTGGTCCTCTCCCAGACCCGGGGACTCTGGTCACCACCAGGGTCTCACGTGGATCTGGTGAATCTGGTCCCCATCTGGGTCTCACCCAGTCCTGGTGACTTTGTTCCCCACCTGGACCTGATTGCTGTGGACTCTTTCTTGGCCTCATCTGGAACTGGTGACTCTGATCATATCTGCGCGTCACCCAGACCTGGTGACTCTGGTCCTCACCTGGGCATCATTGGTACATGGTGACTCTGTTCTACACCTGAGCCTCACCTGGACATGATGACTCTGGAACCTCTCTGAGCCTTACCCTTCTCTGGTGACTCTGGTCCCCATCTGGATGTCACCTGGAACAGGGGATTCTCGTATCCCTCTAGGCCTCAACCAGATCTGGTGACTCTGGTCCTCACCTGGGCCTCACCTGGACCTAGTGAATATGCTCCATGTGGGCCTCATTTGGACCTGGTGACTCTGGTCCCTACCTGGGCTACATAGGGATATGGTTCCACTGCATGGCCTGCAGGTTGGCCTCACTTGGGCCTGGTAACTCTGGTCCCTACCTGGGCATCATCGGGACACGGTTCCTCTCCATCGCCTGCAGGTTGGCCTCACCTGGACCTGGTGAGTGGGGTTGCCAATTGTGCCTCACCCATACATGGTCACACAGGTCCCCACGTGGGCCTCAATTGGACCTGGTGAATCTGGTCCTTATCTGGTCTTTCCCAGAACTGGTAACTCTGGTCACCACTTGGGAGTCACCTGGGCCTGGTGAAACTGGTCCCTATCTGGGCCTCACCCAGTCCTGGTGACTTTGTTCCCACATGGACCTGATTGCTGTGGACGCCTTCTTGGCCTCACCTGGAACTGGTGTCTCTGATCCTATCTGCGCGTCACCAGACCTGGTGAATCTGGTCCTCAACTGGGCATCATTGGTACCTGGTGACTCTGTTCCACACCTGAGCCTCACTTGGACATGATGACTCTGGAACCTCTCTGGGCCTCACCCTGACCTGGTGACTCTGGTCCCCATCTCGATGTCACCTGAACCAGGTGATTCTGGTACCCTTATAGTGCTCAACCAGATCTGGTGACTCTGGTCCTCAACAGGGCCTCACCTAGACCTAGTGAATATGCTCCATCTGGGCCTCATTTGGACATGGTGATTCTGAATCCTACCTCGGCATTACCGGGACATGGTTCCACTGCATGGCCTGCAGGTGTGCCTCACCTGGACCTGATAACTCTAGGCCCCACCTGGGCATCATCAGGACATGGTTCCTCGGCATGGCCTGCAGGTTGGCCTCACTTGGACCTAATGAGTGGGGTTGTCACCTGAGACTCACCCATGCCTGGTGACACAGGTTCCGACGTGGGCCTCACGTGGACCTGGTGAATCTGGTCCTTCCCTTGTCCTCACCCGGAACTGGTAACTCTGGTCATCACCTGGGAATCACCTGGGCATTGTGATTCTGGTCCCCATTGGGCCTCACCCAATCCTGGTGACTTTGTTCCCACCTGGACCTGATTGCTGTGTACTCCTTCTTGGCCCTCACTTGGAACTAGTGACTCTGATCCTAACTGGGCCTCACCCAGATCTGGTGACTCTGGTCCTCACCTGTGGACCATTATGACCTGGATACTCTGTTCCAACGTGAGCCTCACCTGGACATGATGACTCTGGATCCCCTCTGGGCCTCAGCCTGACATGGTGACTCTAGTCCCCATCTGGATGTCACCTAGACCAGGTGAATCTGGTACCCCTCCAAGCCTCAACTTGACCTGTTGACTCGGTCCTCAACTTGGCCTAACCGGAACCTAGTGAATATGCTCCCACCTGCAACTCATCTGGACCTGGTAAATCTGGTTCTACCTGGGCATCATCGCGACATGGTTACTCTATTCAACACTGGGACTGACCTGATCCTGGTAACTCTGGTCCTGACTTTGGTCTCTTCTGTACCAGGTGACTCTGGCTCCACCTGGGCCTCACCTGTAACTGGTGACTCTGATCCTAAGCATGGCCTCACCTGACCTGGTGACTGTGGTTCCCATCGGGACCGCACCTGGACCTCATGTCTCTGGTCCCAACTGGGCTTCACCAGGACCTGGTGTCTCTGGTACCCACCTTGGTAGCATCAGGATACGGTTACACTGTTCACTAACAGTGACCCAGCCGGACCTATTAACTCTGGTCTTCACCTGGGCCACACCTGGACATGGTGACACTGTTTCCCACCTGGGTCTCACCTGGACATGGTGAGTCCGATCCCCACCTGGTCCTCACCTGTAACTGGTGATTCTCGTTCCCACATGGACATCATGTGTACCTGTTGGCCGCAGTGTTTCTAGAATCTTTTTTTTAATTTTTATTGATTTATGATAGTCACAGAGAGAGAGAGAGGCAGAGACACAGGCAGAGGGAGAAGCAGGCTCCATGCACCGGGAGCCCGACGTGGGATTCGATCCCGGGTCTCCAGGATCGCGCCCTGGGCCAAAGGCAGGCGCCAAACCGCTGTGCCACCCAGGGATCCTATGTGTTTCTAGCTTCTCATGTACCTCGTGACTCTGGTCCCCACCAATGCCTCACCGGGACCTGGTGAGTTTGGTAGCCACCTGCACCACTCCTGGACCTGGTGATTCTGGTCTGCACCTGAGACTACCCTGGATCTGGTGACTGTGGTCCCCACCTGGGCTTCACATGGACTTGGTGAATCCTGTTGCCACCTGCGCCTCACCGGGACCTTGTGACTCTTTTCCCACCTGGCATCAATGGGACATGGTTACTCTGTTCCCCACCTCGGCCTCACCTGGACATGATAACTTTGCTCCACACTTTGGCCTCAAGTGGTCCTTATGACTCTGGTCCCCCCACCTAGGCCTCAATCTGGACCTGGTTACTGTGGTCCCCACCTGGTTCTCACCTGGACCTGGTGTCTCTCGTTCCCACATGAACCACACCTGGACTTGGTGACTGTGGTGTTCTTGTAGCCGCACATTTACCTGGTGACTCCGGTCCCCACTAGGGCCTCACTTGGATCTGGTGACTCTGGCCTGAAGGTTGTCCTCACCTGGACCTGGTGAGTGGGTTGCCAACCCATACCTGGTAACTCAGTTCCCCACGTGGGCCTCTTGGACCTGTTAATCTGGTCGTTACCTGGTCCTCTCCCAGACCCGGGGACTCTGGTCCCCAACTGGGCCTCATCTGGACCTGTGAATCTGGTCCCCATCTGGGCCTCACCAAGTCCTGGTGACTTTGTTCCCCACCTGGACCTGATTTCTGTGGACTCTTTCTTGGCCTCACCGGGAACTGGTGACTCTGATCCTATCTGCGCGTCACCCAGACCTGGTGACTCTGGTCCTCACCTGGGCATCATTGGTACCTGGTGACTCTGTTCCACACCAGAGCCTCACCTGGACATGATGACTCTGGAACCCCTCTGGGCCTCACCCTGACCTGGTGATTCTGGACCCATCTGGATTTCACCTGGACCAGGTGATTCTGGTACCCATCTAGGCCTCAACCAGATCTGGTGACTCTGGTTCTCAACTGGGCCTATCCTGGACCTAGTGAATATGCTCCATCTGGGCCAAATTTGCACCTGGTGACTCTAGTCACTACCTGGGCATCATCGGGACATGGTACCACTGCATGACTTGCAGGTTGGCCTCACCTGGACCTGGTAACTCTGGTCCCTACCTGGGCATCATCGGGACATAGTTCCACACATGGCCTGCAGGTTGGCCTCACCTGTCCCGGTAACTCTACTTCCTACCTGGGCATTATCGGGACATGGTTCCTCTGCATGGCCTGCAGGTTGGACTCACCTGGACCTGGTGAGTGGCGTTGCCACCTTGGCCTCACCCATGCCTGGTGACAAGGACCCCACGTGGGCCTCACTTGGACCTGGTGAATCTGGTCCTTACCTGGTCCTCACCCGAAACTCCTAACTCGGGTAACCACCTGGGAATCACCTGAACCAGGTTAATTTGGTCCCTATGTGGTCCACATCCAATCCTGGTGAATTTGTCACCCCACCTGGACCTGATTGCTGTGGACTCCTTCTTGGCCTCACCTGGAACGGGTGACTCTGATCCTAAGTGGTCCTCACCCAGATCTGGTGACTCTGGTCCTCTCCTATGGACCATTATGACTTAGATACTCTGTTCCACACCTGAGCCTCACTTGGACATGATGACTCTGGATCCCCTCAGGGCCTCACCCTGACATGATGACTCTGGTCCCCATCCGGATGTCACCTAGACCAGATGAATCTGGTATCCCTCTAGGCCTCAACTTGACCTGGTGACTCTGGTCCTCAACTGGGCCTCACGGGGACCTAGTGAACATGCTCCCCACCTGCGCCACATCTGGACTTGGAGACTCTGGTTCTACTTGGGCATCATCGGGACAAGGTTACTCTATTCCCCACTGGGACTGACCTGATCCTGGTAACTCTGGTCCTGACTTTGGCCTCTTCTGTACCAGGTGACTCTGGCTCCACCTGGGCCTCACCTGTAACTGGTGACTCTGATCCTAAGCATGGCCTCACCTGACCTGGTGACTGTGGTTCCCATCTGGACCTCACCCGGACTCATGTCTCTGGTCCCACCTGGGCCTCACCAGGACCTGGTGTCTCTGGTACCCACCTGGGTAGCATTAGGATATGGTTACACTGTTCACTAACAGTGACCCAGCCGGACCTATTAACTCTGGTCTTCACCTGCGCCACACCTGGACATGGTGACACTGGTTCCCACCTGGGTCTCACCTGGAAATGGTGAGTCGGATCCCCACCTGGTCCTCACCTGTAACTGGTGATTCTCGTTCCCACATGGACATAATGTGGACCTGGTAGCTGCAGTGTTTCTAGCTTCTCATGTCCCTCGTGACTCTGGTCCCCACCAGGGACTCACCGGGACCTGGTGAGTGTGGTTGCCACCTGCGCCTCACCTGGACCTGGTGATTCTGGTCTGCACCTGAGACTAACCTGGATCTGGTGACTGGTCCCCACCTGGGCATCACCTGGATTTGGGGACTCCGGTCCCCATCTGGGCCTCACCTGGCCCTGATGACCATGGTCCTCACCTGGGCAAAATTGGGACCCGGTGACTGTGTTCCACAACTGGACCTCACCTGGACCACATGACTCTGGTCCCCCTCTGGGTCTCACCGTTCCCTAGTGACTGTCAACCCCACTTTGGCCTGACTTGGACCTCCTGACACTTGTTGCCACCTGCGCCTGACCTCGAACTGTTGACTCTGGTTCTTTCAAGGTCCTCCCCTGTACCTGGTGATCCTGGTCCCCACCAGGGCCTAAACTGGACGTGGTGACTCTTGTCACCACGGAGGACTCACCTGAACCTGCTTACTATGTTCCAGTCCTGGGCCTCAAGTAGATCTGTTGATCATGGTCCCCAAGCCGGCCTCACATGGACCTGTTGCCTTTGATCCCCACCAAGGCCTCACGTGTACCTGGTAACTCTGGTCCTCACCTGGGCCTCCACTGGACCTAGTGACTCTGGTCCCCAACTGGGCTTCACCTGGATCTGGTGACTCTCTTTCCAACATGGACCTCACTTGGATCTGGTGACTCTGGTCCTCAGTTTGGCCTCACCTGGACCTGGTGTCTCTCGTCCCCATTTTGACCTAACTCAGAACTGCTGAATCTTGCCCCACCTAGGCCGCACCCAGACCTGGTGATTTTGTCCCCAGCTATGCCTCAATTCGACGTGATGAATCTGGTCCTCACGTGGGCATCACATGGACCTGCGACTCAGCTGGAGAGAGTGGCTCTGGTTCCCACAAGGGACTCACCTGATACTGCTGACTGTGGTGTGTTTCTATGCCTCAACAGGACCTAGTGATTCTGTTCCCCATCTGGGCCTGCATGGCCCTTGTGACTCTGGTCCTCACCCAGGCATCACTGGGACCTGGATACTCTATATCCCACAAGAGCCTCACTTTGACCAAGGACCTCTGGTCACATTCTGGGCCTCAAAGTAAATGGTTACTCTGGTTCCCTCTCTGGGCCTCACCCTTACCTGGTGACTCTGGTCACCCCTTGGGGTTCACTTAGGCCTGGTCATTCTGGTCCTTAGCTGGTCCGCACCTGGATGTCGTGACTGGTCGCCACCTGGGCTTCACCTGGACTTGGTGAATCCTGTTGCCACCTGTGCATCACCTGGACCTTGTGACTGTGGCCCCACGTGGACCTCACCTGGATCTGGTGGCTCTGGTTCCCATATGGGGCTCTCCTTGACTTTGTTCCTGTGGTCTCCATCTTGCCTCACATGGAACACAATGACTTTGATCCATATTTGGGCCTTTCCAGGACCTGTTGACTCAGGTCCTTACCTGGGCATTATTGGGACGTGGATACTCTCTTATATACCTGGGCCTCACCTGGACCTGGTGACTGTTGTCCCACCTGTGCCTCACCTGGTCGAGGTGACTGGTTCCCACAAGGACCTCACATGGACCTGGTGACTCACGTCCTCATATGGGCATCATGGGACCTGGTTTCTCAGTTCCACATTGGGGCCTCACCTGGACCTACTGATTCTCGTCCCCCTCTGCGCGTCACCCTGACATGGTGACTGTGGTCCCCACCTGGATATCACCAGAACCGGGTGCCTCTGGTCCCCCTCTGGGACTCACCCGGAGCTGGGGACTCTGGTGCTCAATTGGGCCTCAACAGGTCCTGGTGAATCTACTCCTCACTTAGGCCGCGTCTGGACCTTGTGACTCTTTTCCCACCTGTCATCAATGGGACATGTTTACTCTCTTCCCCACCTGGGCCTCACCTGGACATGATAACTTTGCTCCATACTTTGGCCTCAACTGGTCCTGATGACTCTGGTCCCCCCACCTAGGCCTCAATCTGGACCTGATGACTGTGGTCCCCACCTGGGTCTCACCTGGACCTCGTGAATCTCGTTCCCACATGAACCACACCTGGCCCTGGTGACAGTGGTGTTCTGGTAGACTCACATTTACATGGTGACTCTGGTCCCCGCTAGGGCCTCACGTCGATCTGGTGACTTTGGCCTGCAGGTTTGCCTCACCTGGACCTGGTGAGTGGGGTTTGCCACCTGGGCCTCATCCATACCTGGTGACTCAGGTTCCCACGTGGGCCTCTTGGACCTGGTGAATCTGGTCTTTACCTGGTCCTCTCCCAGACCCGGGGACTCTGGTCACCACCTGGGCCTCACCTGGACCTGGTCAATCTGGTCCTCATCTGGGCCTCACCCAGTCTTGGTGACTTTGTTCCCCACCTGGACCTGATTGCTGTGCACTCTTTCTTGGCCTCACCTGGAACTGGTGACTCTGATCCTATCTGTGTGTCACCCTGACCTGGTGACTCTGGTCCACACCTGGGCATCATTGGTACCTGGTGACTCTGTTCCACACCGGAGCCTCACCTGGAAATGATGACTCTGGAACCTTTCTGTGTCTCACCCTGACCTGGTGACTCTGGTCCCCAACTGGATGTCATCTGGACCAGGTGATTCTGGTACCTCTCTAGGCCTCAACCTGATCTGGTGACTCTGGTCCTCAACTGGGCCTCACCTGGACCTAGTGAATATGCTCCATCTGTGCCTCATTTGGACCTGGTGACTCTGGTCCGTACCTGGGCATCATCGGGACATGGTTCCATTGCATGGCCTGCAGGTTGGCCTCACCTGGACCTGGTAAATGTGGTTCCTACCTGGGCATCATCGGGACATGATTCCATTGCATGGCCTGCAGGTTGGCCTCACCTGGACCTGGTAAATCTGGTTCCTACCTGGGCATCATCAGGACATGTTCCACTGCATGGCCTGCAGGTTGGCCTCACCTGGACCTGAGAACTCTAGTCCCTACCTCGGCATCATCGGGACATATTTCCTCTGCATGGCCTGCAGGTTGGCCTCACCGGGACCTGGTGAGAGGGGTTGTCATTTGGGCCTCACACATGCCTGGTGACACAGGGCCCCACGTGGGCCTCACTTGGACCTGGTGAATCTGGTCCTTACCTGGTCCTCACCCGGAACTCGTAACTCTGTTCACCACCTGGGAATCACCTGGACCTTGTGAATCTGGTCCCCATCTGGGCCTCACCCAGTCCTCGGGACTTTGTACCCCACCAGGACCTGATTGCTGTGGACTCTTTCTTGGCCTCACCTGGAACTGGTGACTCTGATCCTATCTGCGGCTCACCCAGACCTGGTGACTCTGGTCCTCACCTGGGCATCATTGGTATCTGGTGACTCTGTTCCACACCTGAGACTCACCTGGACATGATGACTCTGGAACCTTTCTGGGCCTCAACCTGACATGGTGACTCTGGTCCCCATCTGGATGTCACCTGGACCGGGTGTTTCTGGTACCCCTCTAGGCCTCAACCAGATCTGGTGACTCTGGTCCTCAACTGGGCCTCACTGGGATCTAGTGATCATGCTCCCCATCTGCGCCCCATCTGGACCTGGTGACTCTGGTTCTACCTGGGCATCATCGGGACATGGTTACTCTATTCCCCTCTCGGACTGACCTGATCCTGGTAACTCTGGTCCGGACTTTGGCCTCTTCTGTACCAAGTGACTCTGGCTCCACCTGGGCCTCACCTGTAACTGGTGACTCTGATTCTAAGCATGGCCTCACCTGACATGGTGACTGTGGTTCCCATCGGGACCTCAACTGGACCTTAGGTCTCTGGTCCCATCTCGGGGTCACCAGGACCTGGTGTCTCTGGTACCCACCTGTGTAGCATCAGGATATGGTTACACTGTTCACTAACAGTGACCCAGCCGGACCTATTAACTCTGGTCTTCACCTTGGCCACACCTGGTCATGGTGAGACTGCCTCCCACCAGGGTCTCACCTGGACATGGTGAGTCGGATCCCCACCTGGTCCTCACCTGTAACTGGTGATTCTCGTTCCAACATGGACATCATGTGAACCTGGTGGCTGCAGTGTTTCTAGGTTTGCATGTACCTCGTGACTCTGGTCCTCACCAGGCCCCACAGGTTCCTGGTGAGTGTGGTTGCCACCTGCACCTCACCTGGACCTGGTGATTCTGGTCTGCACCTGAGACTACCCTGGATCTGGTGACTGTGGTCCCCACCTGGGCTTCGCCAGGATTTGGGGACTCCGGTCCCCATCTTGGCCTCACCTGGCCCTGTTGACCATGGTCCTCATCTGGGCAAAATTGGGACCCGGTGACGGTGTTCCACAACTGGACCTCACCTGGACCAGATGACTCTGGTCCCCGTCTGGGTCTCACCGTGCCCTAGTGACTGTGAACCTCACTTTGGCCTGACTTGGACCTGCTGACCCTGGTTGCCACCTGCGCCTGAACTCGAACTGTTGTCTCTCGTTCTTTCAAGGGCCTCCCTTTTACCTGGTGATCCTGGTCCCCACCTGGAGCTCACCTGGATGTGGTGACTCTTCTCACCACCGGGGACTCACCAGGACCTGGTTACTGTGTTCCACACCTGGGCCTCAAGTACACCTGTTGACCATGTCCCCAAGCCGGCCTCACATGGACCTGTTGCCTCTGATCCCAATCGGGGTCTCACGTGTACCATGTAACTCTGGTCCTCACCTGGGCCTCATCTGGACCTAGTGACTCTGCTCCCCACCCGGGCTTCACCTGGATCTGGTGACTCTGGTCCCCATCTGAGCCTCACCCAGTCCTGGTGACTTTGTTCCCCACCTGGACCTGTTTGCTGTGGACTCTCTCTCGGACCTTGTGACTCTTTTCCCAACTGGCATCAATGGGACATGGTTACTCTGTTCCCCACCTAGGTCTCAACTGTACATGATAACTTTGCTCAACACTTTGGCCTCAACTGCTCCTGATGAATCTGGTCCCTCCACCTAGGCCTCAATCTGGACCTGGTGACTGTGGTCCCCACCTGGGTCTCACCTGGACCTGGTGACTCTCGTTCACACATGAACCACACCAGGACCTGGTGACTGTGGTGTTCTTGTAGACTCACATTTACCTGGTGACTCCGGTCCCCACTAGGGCGTCACCTGGATCTGGTGACTCTGGCATGCAGGTTGGCCTCTCCTGGACCTTGTGAGTGGGATGGCCACCTGGCCCTCACCCATACCTGGTGACTCAGGTCCCACCGTGGGCCTTTTGGACCTGGTAAATCTGGTCCTTACCTCGTCCTCTCCCAGACCCGGGAACTCTGGTCACCACCTGGGCCTCACCTGGACCTGGTGAATCTGGTCCCCATCTGAGACTCACCCAGTCCTGGGGACTTTGTTACCCACCTGGACCTGATTGCTGTGGACACTTTCTTTGCCTCACCTAGATCTGGTGACTCTGATCCTACCTGCGCATCACCCATATCTGGTGACTCTGGTCCTCACCTTGGCATCATAGGTACCTGGTGACTCTGTTCCACACCTGAGCCTCACCTGGACATGATGACTGTGGATCCTCTCTGGGCCTCACCCTGACCTGGTGACTCTGGTCCCCATCTGGATGTCACCTGGAACAGGTGATTCTGGTACCCCTCTAGGCCTCAACCAGATCTGGTGACTCTGGTCCCACTTGGCCCTCACCAGGACCTGGTGTCTCTGGTACCCACCTGGTTAGCATCAGGATATGGTACTCTGTTAACTAACAGTGACCCAGCGGGAACTATTAACTCTGGTCTTCAACTGGGCCACACCTGGACATGGTGACACTTGTTTCCACCTGTGTCTCACCTGGACATGGTGAGTGGGATCGCCACCTGGTCCTCAACTGTAACTGGTGATTCTCGTTCCCACGTGGACATCATGTGGACCTGGTGGCTGCAGTGTTTCTAGCTTATCGTGTACCTCGTCTCTCTGGTCCCCACCAGGGCCTCACCAGGACCTGGTGAGTGTGGTTTCCACCTGCACCTCACCTGGACCTGGTGATTCTGATCTGCACCTGAGACTACCCCGGATCTGGTGACTGTGTTCCCCACCTGGGCTTCACCTGGATTTGGAGACTCCGGTCCCCATCTGGGCCTCACCTGCCCCTGTTTACCATGGTCCTCAACTGGGCAAAATTGGGACCCGGTGACTGTGTTCCACAACTGAACCTCACCAGAACCAGGTGACTCTGGTCCCCCTCTGGGTCTCACCGTACCCTAGTGACTGTGAACCCCACTTTGGCCTGACTTGGACCTGCTGACCCTGGTTACCACCTGCTCCTGACCTCGAAGTGTTGACTCTGGTTCTTTCAATGGCCTCCCGTGTACCTGGTGATCCTGGTCCCCACGTGGGCCTCACCTGGACGTGGTGACTCTTGTCACCCCCGGGGACTTCCTGTCCTGCTTACTGTGTTCCACACCTGGGCCTCAAGTAGACCAGTTGACCATGGTCCCCAAGCCGGCCTCACATGGACCTGTTGCTTCTGATCCCCACCGGGGCCTCACGTGTACCTAGTAACTCTGGTCCTCACCTGGGCCTCATCTTGACCTATTGATTTTGGTCCCCACTTGTGCTTCACCTGGATCTGGTGACTCTGGTCCCCACCTCGACTTCACCTGGATCTGGTGATTCTGGTCCCCACCTGGACCTCTCCTGGACCTGGTGACTCTCTTTGAACATGGACCTCACCTGGATCTGGTGACACTGGTCCCCACCTGGACCTCACCTGCAACTGGTGACTCTGGCCTGCAGGTTGGCCTCACCTGGACCTGGGGAGTGGGGTTGCCACCTAGGCCTCACACATAGCTGGTGACTCAGGTCCCCACGTGGGCCTCATTTGGACCTGTTGAATCTGGTCCTTAGCTGGTCCTCTCCCAGACCCGGGGACTCTGGTCACCACCTGGACTTCACCTGGTTCTAGTGACTGTGGTCCCAACCTGGACCTCTCCTGGACCTGGTGACTCTCTTTCCAACATGGACCTCACCTGGATCTGGTGACTCTGGTCCTCACTTTGGCCTCACCTGGACCTGGTGTCTCTCGTCCCCACTTGGACCTAACTCAGAACTGCTGATTCTTTCCCCACCTAGGCCGCACACAGACCTGGTGACTCTTGTCCCCAGCTATGCCTCAATTAGACCTGATGAATCCAGTCCTCACATGGGCTTCACATGGACCTGGGACTCAGCTGGATACAGTGGCTCTGGTTCGCACAAGGGGCTCACCTGATACTGGTGACTGTGGTCTTATTCTATGAATCACCAGGACCTAGTGATTCTGTTCCCCATCTAGGCCTGCATGGCCCTAGTGACTCTGGTCCTCATCCAGGCATCATTCGGAAGTGGATACTCTATTCAACTGCTGGGCCTCTCTTTCACCAGGGTGCTTTGGTCCCATTCTGGGCCTCAAACTAAACTGGTTACACTGTTTTCCCCTCTGGACCTCACCCTTACCTGGTGACACTGGTCACCCCTTGGGCTTCACCTGGGCCTGGTGATTCTGGTCCTTAGCTGGTCCGCACCTGGATCTGGTGACTGGTCGCCACCTGGGCCTCACCTGGACTTGGTGAATCATGTTGCCACCTGCGCCTCACCTGGACCTTGTGACTGTGGTCCCACCTGGACTTCACCTGGATCTGGTGGCTCTGGTTCCCATATGGGGCTCTCCTGGACCTGGTTCCTGTGGTCTCCATCTGGCCTCACCTGGAACACAATGACTCTGATCCATATTTGGGCCTCTCCTGGAACTGTTGACTCTGGTCCTTACCTGGGCATCATTGGGACCTGGATACTCTCTTATATACCTGGGACTTACCTGGCCCTGGTGACTGTGGTCCCACCTGGGCCTCACCTTGACGAGGTGACTGGTTCCCACAGGGACCTCACCTGGACCTGGTGACTCAGGTCCTCATTTGGGCATTATGGGACCTTTTTTCTCAGTTCCACGACGGGGCCTCACCTGAAACTAGTGATTCTCGTCCCCCTCTGGGCCTCACCCTGACGTGGTGAGTCTTGTCCCCACCTGGATATCACCAGAACTGGGTGACTCTGGTCCCCCTCTGGGACTCACTCAGAGCTGGGGACACTGGTGCTCAACTGGACGTCAACAGGACGTGGTGAATCTAGTCCTCATTTAGGCCTCTTCTGTACCTTCTGACTCTTTTCCCACTTGGCATCAATGGGACATGGTTACTCTGTTCCCCACATGGACATCACCTGGACATGATAACTTTGCTCCACACTTTGGCCTCAAATGATCCTGATGACTCTGGTCCCCCCACCTAGGCCTCAATCTGGACCTGGTGACTATGGTCCCCACCTGGGTCTCACCTGGACCTGGTGACTCTCGTTCCCACATGAACCACACCTGGACCTGGTGACTGTGGTGTACTTGTAGACTCACATTTTCGTGGTGACTCCAGTCCCCACTAGGGACTCACCTGGATCTGGTGACTCTGGCCTGCAGGTTGGCCTCACCTGGACTTGAGAGTGGGGTTGCCACCTGGGCCTCACCCATACCTGGTGACTCAGGTCCCCACATGGGCCTCTTCTACCTGGTGAATCTGGTCCTTACCTGGTCCTTTCCTAGACCCGGGGACACTGGTCCCCACCTGGGTCTCACCTAGACCTGGTGAATCTGGTCCCCATCTGGGCCTCACCCAGTCCTGGTGACTTTTTTCCCCACCTGGACCTGATTGCTGTGGACTCTTTCTTGGCCTCACCTGAAACGGGTGACTCTGATCATATCTGAGTGTCACCCAGACCTGGTGACTCTCGTCCTCACCTAGCCATGATTTGTACCTGGAGACTCTGATCCACACCTGAGCCTCACCTGGACATGATGACACTGGAACCTCTCTGGGCCTCACCCTGACCATGTGACCCTGGTCCCCATCTGGATGTCACCAGGACCTGGTGATTCTTGTACCCCTCTAGGACTCAACCAGATCTGGTACTCTGGTCCTCAACTGGGCCTCACCTGGACCTAGTGAATATGCTCCATCTGGGCCTCATATGGACCTGGTGACTCTGGTCCCTACCTGGGCATCATCGGGACATGGTTACTCTATTCCACACTGGGAATGACCTGATCCTGGTAACTCTGGTCCTCTCTTTGGACTCTTCTGTACCAGGTAACTCTGGCTCCACCTGGGCCTCACCTGTAACTGGTGACTCTGATCCTACGCATGGCCTCATCTGACCTGGTGACTGTGTTTCCCATCGGGACCTCACCTGGACCTCATGTCTCCGGACCCACCTGGGCCTTACCAGGACCTGGTGTCTCTGGTACCCACATGGGTAGCATCAGGATATGGTTACACTGTTCACTAACAGTGACACAGCCAGACCTATTAGCTCCGGTCTTCACCTGGGCCACACCTGGGCATGGTGACACTGGTTCCCACCTGGGTCTCACCTGGACATGGTGAGTCGGATCCCCACCTGGTCCTCACGTGTAACTGGTGATTCTCGTTCCCACATGGACTCATGTGGAACTGGTGGCTGCAGTGTTTTGAGCTTCTCATGTACCTCTTGACTCTGGTCCCCACCAGGGCCTCACCGGGACCTAGTGAATCTGGTCCCCATCTGGGCCATACCCAGTCCTGGTGACTTTGTTCCCCACCTGGACCAGATTGCTGTGGACTCTTTCTTGGCCTCACCTGAAACGGGTGACTCTGATCCTATCTGCGCGTCACCTAGACCTGGTGACTCTGGTCCTCACCTGGGCATCATTGGTACCTGGTGACTCTGTTCCACACCTGAGCCTCACCTGGACATCATGACTCTGGAACATCTCTGGGCATCAACCTGACCTGGTGACTCTGGTCCCCATATGGAAGTCACCTGGACCAGGGGAGTCTGGTACCCCTCTGGGCCCAACCAGGTCTGGTGACTCTGATCCTCAACTGGGCCTCACCTGGACCTAGTGAATATGCTCCATCTGGGCCTCATTTGGACCTGGTGACTCTGGTACCTACCTGGGCATCATCGGGACATGGTTCCACTGCATGACTTGCAGGTTGGCCTCACCTGGACCTGGTAACTCTGGTCCCTACCTGGGCATCATCGGGACATGGTTCCACTGCATGGCCTGTAGGTTGGCCTCACCTGGACCTGGTAACTATCGTCCCTACCTGGGCGTCATTGGGACCTGGTTCCTGTGCATGGCCTGGAGGTTGGCATCACCTGGACCTGGTGAGTGGGTTTGTCACCTGGGCCTCACACATGCCTAGTGACACAGGTCCCCACGTGGGCCTCACTTGGACCTGGTGAATCTGGTCCTTACCTGGTCCTCACCCGGAACTGGTAACTCTGGTCACCACCTGGGAATCACCTGGTCCTGGTGAATCTGGTCCCCATCTGTGTCTCACCCAGTCCTGTTGACTTTCTTCCCCACCTGGACCTGATTGCTGTGGACAACTTTTTGGCCTCACCTGGAACTGGTGACTCTGATCCTAACTGGGCCCACCAAGATCTCGTGACTCTGGTCCACACCTGTGGAACATTATGACCTGGATACTCTGTTCCACACCTGAGCCTCACCTGGATATGATGACTCTGGATCCCCTCTGGGCCTCAGCCTGACATGGGGACTCTGGTCCCCATCTGGATGTCACCAGACCAGGTAAATCTGGTACCCCTCTAGGCCTCAACTAGACCTGGTGACTCTGACCTCAACTGGGCCTCAACGGGACCTAGTGAACATGCTCCCCACCTGCGCCACATCTGGACCTGGTGACTCTGGTTCTACCTGGGCATCATCGGGACATGGTTACTCTATTCCCACTTGGAGTGACCTGATCCTGGTAACTCTGGTCCTGACTTTGGCCTCTTCTGTACCAGGTGACTCTGGCTCCACCTGGGCCTCACCTGTAACTGGTGACTCTGATCCTAAGCATGGCCTCACCTGACCTGGTGACTGTGGTTCCCATCGGGACCTCACCTGGACCTCATGACTCTGGTCCCATTTGGGCCTCACAAGGACCTGGTGTCTCTGCTACCCACCTGGGTAGCATTAGGATATGGTTACACTGTTCACTAACAGTGACCCAGCCGGACCTATTAACTCTGGTCTTTACCTCGGCCACACCTGGACATGGTGACACTGGATCCCACCTGGGTCTCACCTGGACATGGTGAGTCGTATCCTCACCTGGTCCTCGCCTGTAACTGGTGATTCTCGTTCCCACATGGAGATCATGTGGACCTGATGGCCGCAGGGTTTCTAGCTTCTTTTTCTTTAATTTTTATTTATTTATGATAGTCACAGAGAGAGAGAGAGGCAGAGACTCAGGCAAAGGGAGAAGCAGGCTCCATGCACCGGGAGCCCGACGTGGGATTCGATCCCGGGTCTCCAGGATCGCGCCCTGGGCCAAAGGCAGGCGCCAAACCGCTGCGCCACCCAGGGCTCCCATTTGTTTCTAGCTTCTCATGTACCTCGTGACTCTGTTCTCCACCAGTGCCTCACCGGGACCTGGTGAGTTTGGTTGCCACCTGCACCACACCTAGACCAGGTGATTCTGGTCTGCACCTGAGACTACCCTGGATCTGGTGACTGTGGTCCCCACCTGGGCTTCACCTGGATTTCGGGACTCCGGTCCCCATCTGGGCCTCACCTGGCCCTGTTGACCATGGTCCTCAACTGGGCAAATTTGGGACCTGGTGACTGTGTTCCACAACTGGACCTCACCTGGACCAGGTGACTCTGGTCCCCGTCTTGGTCACACCGTGCCCTAGTGACTGTGAACCCCACTTTGGCCTGACTTGGACTTGCTTACCCTGGTTGCCACCTGCGCCTGACCTCGAACTGTTGACTATGGTACTTTCAAGGGCCTCCCCTCTTCCTGGTGATCCTGGTCCCCACCTGGGCCTCACCTGGACGTGGTGAATCTTGTCACCACGGGGGACTCACCTGCACCTGCTTACTGTGTTCCACACCTGGGTCTCAAGTGGACCTGTTGACCATGGTCCCCAAGCCGGACTCACAATGACCTGTTGCCTCTGATCTCCACCGGCTCCTCACGTGTACCTGGTAACTTTGGTCCTCACCTGGGCCTCATCTGGACCTAGTGACTCTGGTCCCCACCTTGGGCTTCACCTCGATCTGGTGACTCTGGTCCCCACCTGGACTTCACCTGGTTCTAGTGACTGTGGTCCCAACCTGGACCTCTCCTGGACCTGGTGACTCTCTTTCCAACATGGACCTCACCTGGATCTGGTGACTCTGGTCCTCACTTTGGCCTCACCTGGACCTGGTGTCTCTCGTCCCCACTTAGACCTAACTCAGAACTGCTGATTCTTTCCCCACCTAGGCCGCACACAGACCTGGTGACTCTTGTCCCCAGCTATGCCTCAATTAGACCTGATGAATCCGGTCCTCACATGGGCTTCACATGGACCTGGGACTCAGCTGGATACAGTGGCTCTGGTTCGCACAAGGGGCTCACCTGATACTGGTGACTGTGGTCTTATTCTATGAATCACCAGGACCTAGTGATTCTGTTCCCCATCTAGGCCTGCATGGCCCTAGTGACTCTGGTCCTCACCCAGGCATCATTCGGAACTGGATACTCTATTCCACTCCTGGGCCTCTCTTTCACCAGGGTGCTTTGGTCCCATTCTGGTCCTTAAACTAAACTGGTTACACTGTTTTCCCCTCTGGACCTCACCCTTACCTGGTGACACTGGTCACCCCTTGGGCTTCACCTGGGCCTGGTGATTCTGGTCCTTAGCTGGTCCGCACCTGGATCTGGTGACTGGTCGCCACCTGGGCCTCACCTGGACTTGGTGAATCATGTTGCCACCTGCACCTCACCTGGACCTTGTGACTGTGGTCTCACCTGGACTTCACCTGGATCTGGTGGCTCTGGTTCCCATATGGGGCTCTCCTGGACCTGGTTCCTGTGGTCTCCATCTGGCCTCACCTGGAACACAATAACTCTGATCCATATTTGGGCCTCTCCTGGACCTCTTGTCTCTGTTACGTAATTGGTCATCATTGGGACCTGGATACTCTCGTATATACCTGGGCCTCACCTGGACCTGTTGACTGTGGTCCCACCTGGGACTCACCTGGACCTGGTGACTGTGGTCCCTCCTGGTCCTCCCCAGACGAGATGACTGGTTCCCACTGGGACCTCACCTGGACCTGGTGACTGAGGTCTTCATATGGGCATCATGGGGCCTGGTTTCTCAGTTCCACATCGGGGCCTCACCTGGACCTAGTGATTCTCGTCCCCCTCTCGGCCTCACCCTGACGTGGAGACTCTGGTCCCCACCTGGATATCACCAGAACCGGGTTACTCTGTTCCCCCTCTAGGACTCACCCGGAGCTGGGGACACTGGTCCTCAACTGGGCCTCAACAGGCCCTGGTGAATCTACTCCTCACTTAGGCCTCGTCTGGACCTTGTGACTCTTTTCCCACCTGGCATCAATGGGATATGGTTACTCTGTTCCCCACCTGGGCCTCACTTGGACATGATATATTTGCTCCACACTTTGGTCTCAACTGGTCCTGATGACTCTGATCCCCCCACCTAGGCCTCAATCTGGATCTGGTGACTGTTGTCCTCACCTGGGTCTCACCTGGACCTGGTGACTCTCGTTCCCACATGAACCACACCTGGACCTGGTGACTGTGGTGTTCTTATAGACTCACATTTTCTGGTCACTCCGGACCCCACTATGGCCTCACCTGGATCTGATGACTCTGGCCTGCAGGTTGGCCTCACCTGGCCCTGTTGTGTGGGGTTGCCACCTGGGCCACACCCATACCTGGTGACTCAGGTCCCCACGTGGGCCTCTTGGATCTGGTGAATCTGGTCCTTACTGGTCCTCTCCCAGACCTGGGGACTCTGGTCAACACCTGGACCTCACCTGGACCTGGTGAATCTGGTCTCCATCTAGGCCTCACCCAGTCCTGGTGACTTTGTTCCCCACCTGAACCTGATTGCTGTGGACTCTTTCTTGGCCTCACCTGGAACTGGTGACTCTGATCCTATCTGCGCGTTACCCAGATCTAGTGACTCTGGTCCTCACCTTGGCATCACTGGTACCTGCTTACTCTGTTCCACACTTGAGCCTCACCTGGACATGACTACTCTGGAACCTCCCTGGGCCTCAGCCTGACATGGTGACTCTGGTCCCCATTTGGAAGTCACCTAGACCAGGTGAATCCTGTACACCTCTTGGCGACAACTTGACCTGGTGACTCTGGTCCTCAACTGGGCCTCACCGGGACCTAGTGAACATGCTCCCCAACTGCGCCTCATCTGGACCTGGTGACTCAGGTTCTACCTGGGCTTCATCGGGACATTGTTACTCTGTTCCCCACTGGGACTGACCTGATCCTGGTAACTCTGCTCCTGACTTTGGCCTCTTCTGTACCAGGTTACTCTGGCTCGACCTGGGCCTCACTTGTAACTCGTGACTCTGATCCTAAGCATGGCCTCACCTGAAATGGTGACTGTGGTTCCCATCGGGACCTCACCTGGACCTCAAGTCTCTGGTCCCACCTGGGCCTCACCAGGACCTGGTGTCTCTTGTACCCACATGGGTAGCATCAGGATATGGTTACACTGTTCACTATCAGTGACCCACCCGGACCTATTAACTCTGGTCTTCACAAGGGCCACACCTGGACATGCTGACACTGGTTCCCACCTGGGTTTCACCTGGACATGGTGAGTCGGATCCCCACGTGGTCCTCACGTGTAACTGGTGATTCTCTTTCCCACATGGACATCATGTGGACCTGATGGCTTCAGTGTTTCTAGCCTCTCATGTACCTAGTGACTCTGGTCCCCACCAGGGTCTCACCGGAACCTGGTGTGTGTGGTCGCCACCTGTACCTCACCTGGACCCGGTGATTCTGGTCTACACCTGAGACTACCCTGGATCTGGTGACTGTGGTCCCCACCTGGGCTTCACCTGGATTTCGGGACTCCGGTCCCCATCTGGGTCTGACCTGGCCCTGTTGACCATGGTCCTCAACTGGGCAAAATTGTGACCCGTTGACTGTGTTCCACAACTGGACCTCACCTGGACCAGGTGACTCTGGTCCCCCTCTGGGTCTCACCGTGCCCTAGTAACTGTGAACCCCACTTTGGCCTGACTTCGACATGCTGAACCTGGTTGCTACCTGCCCCCGACATCGAAATGTTGACTCTGGTCCTTTCAAGGGCCTCCCCTGTACCTGGCGATCCTGGTGTCCACCTTGCCCTCACCTGCACGTGGTGACTCTTGTCCCCAACGGGGACTCACCTGGACCTGCTTACTGTGTTCCACACCTGGGCCTCAAGTAGACCTGTTGACCATGGTCCCCAAGCCGTCCTCACATGGACCTGTTGCCTCTGAACCCCACCGAGGCCTCACGTGTACCTGGTAACTCTGGTCCTCACCTGGGCATCATTGGTACCTGGTGACTCTGTTCCACACCTGAGGCTCCCCTGGACATGATGACTCTGGAACCTCTCTGGGCATCAACCTGACCTGGTGTCTCTGGTCCCCATATGGATGTCACCTGGACCAGGGAATCATGGTACTTCTCTGGGCTTCAACCAGGTCTGGTGACTCTGGTCCTCAACTGGGCCTAACCTGGACCTAGTGATTATGCTCCATCTGGGCTTCATTTGGACCTGGTGACTCTGGTCCCTACCTGGGCATCATCGGACATGGTTCCACTGCATGGCCTGTAGGTTGGCCTCACCTGGACCTGGTAACTCTCCTCCCTACCTGGGCATCATTGGGACCTGGTTCCTCTGTATGGCCTGCAGTTTGCCCTCACCTGGACCTGGTGAGTGGGTTTGTCACCTGGGCCTCACTCATGCCTAGTGACACAGGTCCCCACGTGGGCCTCACTTGGACCTGGTGAATCTGGTCCTTACCTGGTCCTCACCCGGAACTGGTAACTCTGGTCACCACCTGGGAATCACCTGGGCCTGGTGAATCTGGTCCCAATCTGGGCCTCATCCAGTCCTGGTGACTTTGTTCCCCACCTGGACCTGATTGCTGTGGACTCCTTCTTGGCCTTACCTGGAACTGGTGACTCTGATCCTAACTGGGCCTCACCCAGTTCTGGTGACTCTGGTCCTCATCTGTGGACCATTATGAGCTGGATAAACTCTTCCACCCCTGAGCCTCACCTGGACATGATGACTCTGAAGCCCCTCTGGGCCTCAGCCTGATATGGTGACTCTGGTCCCCATCCGTATGTCACCTCACCAGGTGAATCTGGTACCCCTCTATGCCTCAACTTGACCTGGTAAATCTGGTCCTCATCTGGGCCTCACCGGGACCTAGTGAACATGCTCCCCACCTGAGCCTCATCTGGACCTGGTGACTCTGGTTCTACCTGGGCATCATCGGGACATGGTTACTCTATTCCCCACTGGGACTGACCTGATCCTGGCAACTCTGGTCCTGACTTTGGCCTCTTCTGTACCAGGTGACTCTGGCTCCACCTCGGCCTCACCTGCAACCTGTCACTCTGATCCTAAGCATGGCCTTACCTGACCTGGTGACTGTGGTTCCCATCGGCACCTCACCTGGACCTCATGTCTCTGGTCCCACCTGGGCCTCACCAGGACCTGGTGTCTCTGGGACCCTCCTGGGTAGCATTAGGATATGGTTACAGTGTTCACTAACAGTGCGCCAGCCGGAACTATTAACTCTGGTCTTCACCTGGGCCACACCTGCACATGGTGACACTGGTTCCCACCTGGGTCTCACCTGGACATGGTGAGTCGTATCCCCAATTGGTCCTCACCTATAACTGGTGATTCTCGTTCCCACATGGAGATCATGTGGACCTGTTGTCCGCAGTGTTTCTAGCTTCTTTTTTTTAATTTTTATTTATTTATGATAGTCACAGAGAGAGATTGGCAGAGACACAGGCAGAGGGAGGAGCAGGCTCCATGCACAGGGAGTTCGACGTGGGATTCGATCCCGGGTCTCCAGGATCGCGCCCTGGTCCAAAGGCAGGCGCCAAACCGCTGCGCCACCCAGGGATCCCATGTGTTTCTAGCTTCTCATGTACCTCGTGACTCTGGTCCCCACCAGGGCCTCATTGGGACCTGGTGAGTTTGGTTGCCACCGGCACCTCACCTGGACCTGGTGATTCTGGTCTGCACCTGAGACTACCCTGGATCTGGTGACTGTGGTCCCCACCTCAGCTTCACCTGGATTTGGGGATTCCGGTCCCCATCTGGGCCTCACCTGGCCCTGTTGACCATGGTCCTCAACTGGGCAAAATTGGGACCCGGTGACTGTGTTCCACAACTGGACCTCACCTGGACCAGGTGACTCTGGTCCCCCTCTGGGTCTCACCGTGCCCTAGTGACTGTGAACCCCACTTTGGCCTGACTTGGACCTGCTGAACCTGGATGCCACCTAAGTCTGACTTCGAACTGTTGACTCTGGTTCTTTCAAGGGCCTCCCCTGTATCTGATGATCCTGGTCCGCATCTGGGCCTCACCTGGACGTGGTTACTCTTGTCACCACCGGGGACTCACCTGGACCTGGTTACTGTGTTCTACACCTGTGCCTCAAGTACACCTCTTGACCATAGTCCCCAAGCCGGCCTCACATGGACCTGTTTCCTCTGATCCCCACCGGGGCCTCAAGTGTACCTGGTAACTCTGGTCCTCACCTGGGCCTTATCTGGGCCTAGTGACTCTGGTCCCCACCTGGACTTCACCTGGATCTGGTGACTCTGGTCCCCACCTGGGCTTCACCTGAATTTGGGGACTCCGGTCCCCATCTGGGCCTCACCTGGCCCTGTTGACCATGGTCCTCAACTGGGCAAAATTGGGACCCGGTGACTGTGTTCCACAACTGGACCTCACCTGGACCAGGTGACTCTGGTCCCCCTCTGGGTCTCACCGTGCCCTAGTTACTGTGAACCCCACTTTGGCCTGACTTGGACCTGCTGAACCTGGATGCCACCTAAGTCTGACTTCGAACTGTTGACTCTGGTTCTTTCAAGGGCCTCCCCTGTATCTGGTGATCCTGGTCCGCATTTGGGCCTCACCTGGACGTGGTTACTCTTGTCACCACCGGGGACTCACCTGGACCTGCTTACTGTGTTCTACATCTGTGCCTCAATACACCTCTTGACCATAGTCCCCAAGCCGGCCTCACATGGACCTGTTTCCTCTGATCCCCACCGGGGCCTCAAGTGTACCTGGTAACTCTGGTCCTCACCTGGGCCTTATCTGGGCCTAGTGACTCTGGTCCCCACCTGGACTTCACCTGGATCTGGTGACTCTGGTCCCCACCTGGACCTCACCTGGATCTGGTGACTCTGGTCCTCAGTTCGGCCTCACATGGACCTGGTGTCTCTCGTCCCCACTTTGACCTAACTCAAAACTGCAGAATCTTGCCAAACCTAGGACGCACCCAGACCTGGGGACTCTTGTCCCCAGCTATGCCTCAATTCGACCTGACCTGATGAATCTGGTCCTCACGTGGGCCTCACATGGGCTCAGCTGCATAGAGTGGATCTGGTTCCAACAAGAGTCTCACCTGTTACTGGTGACTCGGGTCTTTTTCTATGCCTCACAAGGACCTAGTGATTCTGTTCCCCATCTGGGCCTGCATGGCCCTAGTGACTCTGGTCCTCACCCAGGCATCATTGGGACCTGGATACTCTATTCCACACCTGGGCCCCTCTTTGACCAGGGACCTCTGGTCCCATTCTTGGCCTCAAATTAAACTGGTTACTCTGGTGCCCCTCTCGGATTCACCCTTACCTCGTGACTCTGGTCACCCCTTGGCTTCACTTGGGCCTGGTCAATCTGGTCCTTAGCTGGTCTGCACCTGGATGTGGTGACTGGTCGCCACCTGGGCCTCACCTGGACTTGGTGAATCCTGTTGCCACCTGCGCCTCACCTGGACCTTGTGATTGTAGTCCCACCTGGAACTCACCTGGATCTGTTGGCTCTGGTTCCCATATGGGGCTCTCCTGGACCTCTTTCCTGTGGTCTCCATCTGGCCTCACCTGGAACACAATGACTCTGATCCATATTTGGGCATCTCCTGGACCTGTTGACTCTGGTCCTTTCCTGGGCATCATTGGGACCTGGATACTCTCTTATATACCTGGGCCTCACCTGGACCTGGTGACTGTGGTCCCACCTGGGCCTCACCTGGACGAGGTGACGGGTTCCCACAGGGACCTCACCTGGACCTGGTGACTCAGGTCCTCATATGGGCATCATGAGACCTGGTTTTTCAGTTCCGCATCGGGGCCTCACATGGACCTAGTGATTCTCGTCCCCCTCTGGGCCTCACACTGACGTGCTGACTCTGGTCCCCACCTGGATATCACCAGAACCGGGTGACTCTGGTCCCCCTCTTGGACTCATCCGGACCTGGGGACACTGGTCCTCAACTGGGTCTCAACAGGACCTGGTGAATCTACTCCTCACTTAGGCCTCGTCTGGACCTTGTGACTCTTTTCCCACCTGGCATCAATGGGACATGGTTACTCTCTTCCGCACCTGGGCCTCACATGGACATGATAACTTTGCTCCGCCCTTTGGCCTCAACTGGTCCTGATGACCCTGGTCCCCCCACCTAGGCCTCAATCTGGACCTGGAGACTGTTGTCCCCACCTGGGTCTCACCTGGACCTGGTGACTCTCGTTCCCACATGAACCACACCTGGACCTGGTGACTGTGGTTTTCTTGTAGACTCACATTTACCTGGTGACTCCGGTGCCCACTAGGGACTCACGTGGATCTGGTGACTCTGGCCTGCTGGTTGGCCTCACTTGGACCTGGTGAGTGGGGTTGCCACCTGGGCCTCACCCAAACCTGGTGACTCAGGTCCCCACGTGGGCCTATTGGACCTTTTAATCTGGTCATTACCTGGTCCTCTCCCAGACCCGGGGACTCTGGTCCTCAACTGGGCCTCACCTGGACCTGGTGAATCTGGTCCCCATCTGGGCCTCACCCAGTCCTGGTGACTTGGTTCCCCACCTGGACCTGATTGGTGTGGTCACTTTCTTGGCCTCACCTGGAACTGGTGACTCTGATCCTATCTGCGCGTCACCCAGTCCTGGTGACTCTGGTCCTCACCTGGGCATCATTGGTATCTGGTGACTCTGTTCCACACCTGAGCCTCACCTGGACATGATGACTCTGGAACCACTCTGGGCCTCACGCTGACCTAGTGACTCTGGACCCCATCTGGATGTCACCTGGACCAGGAGATTCTGGTACCCCTCTAGGCCTCAACCAGATCTGGTGACTCTGGTCCTCAACTGGGCCTCACCTGGACCTAGTCAATATGCTCCATCTGGGCCTCATTTGGACCTGGTGACTCTGGTCCCTACCTGCGCATCATAGGGACATGTTTCCAATGCATGGCCTGCATGTTGGCCTCACCTGGACATGGTAACTCTAGTCAGTACCTGGGTATCATTGGGATATTGTTCCTCTGCATGGCCTGCAGTTGGGAATCACCTGGACCTGGTGAGTGGTGTTGTCATCTGGGCCTCAACCATGCCTGGTGACACAGGTCCCCACGCGGGCCTCACTTGGACCTGGTGAATCTGGGTCTTACCTGGTCCTCACCCGGAACTGGTAACTCTGGTCACCACCTGGGATTCACCTGGGCCTGGTGAATCTGGTCCCCATTTGGGCCTCACCCAGTCCTGGTGACTTTGTTCCCCACCTGGGCCTGATTGCTGTGGACTCCTTCTTGGCCTCACCTGGAACTGGTGACTCTGATCCTAACTGGGTCTCACCCAGATCTGGTGACTCTGGTCCTCACCTGTGGACCATTATGACCTGGATACTCTGTTCCACACCTGAGCCTCACCTGGACATGATGACTCTGGAGCCCCTCTGGGCCTCAGCCTGATATGGTGACTCTGGTCCCCATCTGGATGTCACATAGACCTGGTGAATCTGGTATCCCTCTAGGCCTCAACTTGACCTGGTGACTCTGGTCCTCAACTGGGCCTCACCGGAATCTACTGAACATGGTCCTCACCTGCGCCTCATCTGGACCTGGTGACTCTGGTTCTACCTGGGCATCATGGGTACATGGTTACTGTTTTACCCTCTGGGATTGACCTGATCTCGGTAACTCTGGTCTTAACTTTGGCCTCTTATGTACCAGGTGACTCTGGCTCCACCTGGGCCTCACCTGTAACTGGTGACTCTGATCCTAAGCATGGCCTCACCTGACCTGCTGACTGTGGTTCCCATCGGGAAATCACCTGGACTTCATGTCTCTGGTCCCACCTAGCCTCACCAGGACCTGGTGTCTCCGGTACCCACCTGGGTAGCATCAAGATATGCTTACACTGTTCACTAACAGTGACCCAGCCGGACCTATTAACTCCGGTCTTCACCTGAGCCACACCTGGACATGGTGACACTGGTTCCCACCTGGGTCTCACCTGGACATGGTGAGTCGAATCCCCACCTGGTCCTCACCTGTAACTGATGATTCTCGTTCCCACATGGACATCTTGTGGACCTGGTGGCTGCAGTGTTTCTAGCTTCTCATGTACCTCGTGACTCTGGTCCCCAGCAGGGCCTGACCGGGACCTGGTGAGTGTGGTTGCCACCTGCACCTCACCTGGATCTGGTGATTCTGGTCTGCACCTGAGACTACCCTGGATCTGGTGACTGTGGTCCCCACCTGGGCTTCACCTGGATTTCGGGACTCTGGTCCCCATCTGGGCCTCACCTGGCCGTGTTGACCATGGTCCTCTACTGGGCAAAATTGGGACCCGGTGGCTGTGTTCCACAACTGGACCTCACTTGGACCAGTTGACTCTGGTCCCCCTCTGGGTCTCACCGTGCCCTAGTGACTCTTAACCCCACTTTGGCCTGACTTGGACCTGATGACCCTTGTTGCAACCTGCTCCTGACCTCGAACTTTTGACTCTGGTTCTTTCAAGAGCCTCCCCTGGACCTGGTGATCCTGGTCCCCACCTGGGCCTCACCTGGACGTGGTGACACTTGTCAACACCGGGGACTCACCTGGCCCTTGTTACTGTGTTCTACACCTGGACCTCAAGTAGACCTGTTGCCTCTGATCCACACCGGGGCCTCAGTTGTCTGGTAACTCTGGTCCTCACCTGGCCTCATCTGGACCTAGTGACTCTGGTCACCACCTGGGCTTCACCTGGATCTGGTGACTCCGGTCCCCACCTGGACTTCACCTGGATCTGGTGACTCTGGTCCCCACCTGGACATCTCCTGGACCTGGTGACTCTCTGTCCAACATGGACCACCTGGATCTGGTGACTCTGGTCCTTACTTTGCCCTCACCTGGACCTGGTGTCTCTCGTCCCCACTTTGACCTAACTCAGAACTGCTGAATCTTGCCCCACCTAGGTCGCACCCAGACCTGGTGACTCTTGTCCCCAGCTATACCTCAATTCGACCTGATGAATCTGGTCCTCACGTGGGCCTCACATGGACCTGGGACTCAGCTGGATGGAGTGGCTCTGGTTCCCACAAGGCGCTCACCTGATACTGGTGACTGTGTTCTTATTCTATGCCTCCCCAGGACCTAGTGATTCTGTTCCCCATCTGGGCTTGCATGGCCCTAGTGACTCTGGTCCTCACCCAGGCATCATTGGGACCTGGATACTCTATTCCACACCTGGGCCTCACTTTGACCAGGGACCTCTGGTCCCATTCTGGGCCTCAAACTAAACTGGTTACTCTGGTTCCCCCTCTGGGCCTCACCCTTACCTGGTGACTCTGGTCACCCCTTGGGCTTCACTTGGGCCTGGTGAATCTGGTCCTTAGCTGGTCCGCACCTGGATCTGGTGACAGGTCACCACGTGGACCTCACCTGTACTTGGTGAATCCTGTTGCCACCTGCGCCTCACCTGGACCTTGTGACTCTGGTCCCTCCTGGACCTCACCTGGATCTGGTGGCTCTGTTTCCAATATGGGACTCTATTGGACCTGGTTCCTGTGGTCTCCTATGGCCTCACCTGGAACACAATGACTCTGATCCATATTTGTGTCTCTCCTGGATCTTGACTCAGGTCCTTATCTGGGCATCATTGGGACCTGGATACTCTCTTATATACCTGGGCCTCACCTGGACCTTGAGACTGTGGTCCCACCTGGGCCTCACCTGGACGAGGTGACTGGTTGCCACAGGGACATCACCTGGACCTGGTGACTCATGTCCTCATATGGGCATCATTCACCTGGTTTCTCAGTTCCACATCGGGGCCTCAACTGGACCTAGTGATTTCGTCCAACTCTGGGCCTCACCCTGACCTGGTGATCTGGTCCTCACCTGGATATCATCAGAACCGGGTAACTCTGGTCCCCCTCTGGGACTCACCCGGAGCTGGGGACACTGGTCCTCAACTGGACCTCAACAGTACTTGTTGAATCTACTCCTCACTTAGGTCTCGTCTGCACCTTGTGACTCTTTTCCCTCCTGGCATCCATGTGACATGGTTACTCTGTTCCCCACCTGGGCCTCACATGGACATCATACCTTGGCTCCACACCTGAGCCTCACCTGGACATGATGACTCTGGATCCACTCTGGGCCTCCCTCTGACATGGAGACTCTGGTCACCATCTGGATGTCTCCTAGACCAGGTGAATCTGGTACCCTCTCTAGGCCTCAACCAAACCTGGTGACTGTAGTCCTCAACTGGGCCTTACCGGGACCTAGTGAATATGCTCCCCAACTGCGCCTCATCTGGATATGGTGACTCTGGTTCTACGTGGGCATCATCGGGACATGGTTACTCTATTCCCCACTGGGAGTGACCTGATCCTGGTAACACTATTCCTGACTTTGGCATTTTCTGTACCAGGTGACTCTGGCTCCACCTGGGCCTCACCTGTAAGTGGTGCCTCTGATCGTAAGCATGGCCTCACCTGACCTGGTGACTGTGGTTCCCATCGGGACTTCACCTGGACCTCATTTCTCTGGTCCCAACTGGGCCTCACCAGGACCTAGTGTTTCGGTACCCACCTCGGTAGCATCAGGATATGGTTACACTGTTCAATAACAGTGACCCAGCGGGACCTATTAACTCTGGCCTTCACCTGGGCCACACCTGGACATGGTGATACTGGTTCCCACCTCGGTCTCACCTGGACATGGTGAGTCGGATCCCCACCTGATCCTCACCTGTAACTGGTGATTCTTGTTCCCACATGGACATCATGTGGACCTGGTGGCTGCAGTGTTTCTAGCTTCTCATGTACCTCGTGACTCTGGTCCCACCAGGGCCTCACCGGGACCTGGTGAGTGTGGTTGCCACCTGCACCTCACCTGGACCTGGTGATTCTGGTCTGCACCTGAGACTCCCCTGTATCTGGTGACTGTGGTCCCCACCTGGGCTTCACCTGGATTTCGGGACTCCGGTCCCCATCTGGGCCTCACCTGGCCCTTTGACCATGGTCCTCAACTGGGGAAAATTGGGACCGTGTGACTGTGTTCCACAACTGGAACTCACCTGGACAAGGTGACTCTGGTCCCCCTCTGGGTCTCACCGTGCCCTAGTAACTGTGAACCCACTTTGGCCTGACTTCGACCTGCTGAGCTGGTTGCCACCAGTGCCTGACCTCGAACTATTGACTCTGGTTCTTTCAAGGGCCTCCCCTGTACCTGGTGATCCTGATGCTCACCTGGGCCTCACCTGCATGTGGTGTCTCTAGTCACCACCGGGGACTCATCTGGACCTGCTTACTGTGTTCCACACCTGGCCTCAATTAAACCTCTTGACCATAGTCCCCAAGCTCGCCTCACATGGACCTGTTGCCTCTGATCCCCCCGGGGCCTCACGTGTACCTGGTAACTCTGGTCCTCACCTGGGCCTCATCTGCACCTAGTGACTCTCGTCCCCACCTGGACTTCACCTGGATCTCGTGACTCTGGTCCCCACCTGGAACTCACCTATATCTGTGACGTCTGGTCCCCAGCTGGACCTCTCCTGGACCTGGTGACTCTCTTTCCAACATGGAGCTCACCTGGATCTGTTGACTCTGGTCCTCAGTTTTGCCTCACCATGACCTGGTGTCTCTCGTCCCCACTTTGACCTAACTCAGAACTGCTGAATCTTGCCCCACCTAGGCCGCACCCACACCTGGTGAATCTTGTCCCCAGCTATGCCTCAATTCGACCTGATGAATCTGGTTCTGACGTAGGGCTCACATGGACCTGGGACTCAGCTGGATAGAGTGGCTCTGGATCCCACATGGGGCACACCTGATACTGGTGATTGTGGTACTTATTCTATGCCTAGCCAGGACCTAGTGATTCTGTTCCCCATCTGGGCCTGCATGGCCCTAGTGACCCTGGTCCTCACCCAGGCGTCTTTCGGACCTGGATACTCTATTCCACACCTGCGCCTCACTTTGACCAGGGACCTCTGGTCCCATTCTGGGCCTCAAACTAAACTGGTTACTCTGGTTCCCCTCTGGGCCTCACCCTTACCTGGTGACTCTGGTCACCCCTTGGCTTCACTTGGGCCTGGTGAATCTGGTCCTTAGCTGGTCCGCATCTGGATCTGGTGACTGTTGGCCACCTGGGCCTCACCTGGACTTGGTGAACCCTGTTGTCACCTGCGCCTCACCTGGACCTCCTGAACTGTGGTCCCAACTGACCTCACCTGGATCTGTGGCTCTGTTTCCCATATGGGGCTCTCCTGGACCTGGTTCCTGTGGTCTCCATCTGGCCTCACTGGAACACAATGACTCTAATCCATATATGGTCCTCTCCTGGACCTGTTCACTCTGGTCCTTTCCTGGCCATCATTGGGACCTGGATACTCTCTATATACCTGGGCCTCACCTGGACCTGGTGAGTGGTGCTCCCACCTGGGCCTCACCTGGACGAGGTGACTGGTTCCCACAGGGACCCTCACCTGGACCTGGTGACTCAGGTCCTCATATGGGCATCATGGGACCTGGTTCTCAGGTCCACATTGGGGCCTCACCTGGACCTAGTGGTTCTCGTCCCCCTCTGGACCTCACCCTGACGTGCTGACTCTGGTCCCCACCTGGATATCACCAGAAACCGGGTGACTATGGTCCCCCCTCTGGGACTCACCCAGAGCTGGGGACACTGGTCCTCAAATGGGCCTCAACAGGACCTGGTGAATCTACTCCTCACTTAGGCCTCGTCGTACCTTGTGACTCTTTTCCCAACTGGCATCAATGGACATGGTTACTCTGTTCCCCACCTAGGTCTCAACTGGACATGATAACTTTGCTCAACACTTTGGCCTCAACTGGTCCTGATGAATCTGTCCCCCCACCTAGGCCTGAATCTGGAACTGGTGACTGTGGTCCTCATCTGGGTCTCACCTGGACCTGGTGACTCTCGTTCCCACATGAACCACACCTGGACTTGGTGACTGTGGTGTTCTTGTATACTCACATTTACCTGGTGACTCCGATCCCCACTAGGGCCTCACCTGGATCTGGTGACTCTGGCCTGCAAGTTGGCCTCACCTGGACCTGGTGAGTGGGGTTGCCACCTGGGACCTCACACATATCTGGTGACCCACGTCCCCACGTGGGCCTCTTAGGACCTGGTGAATCTTGTCCTACCTGGTACTCTTCCAGACCCGGGACTCTGGTCACCACCTTGGCCTCCTTGGGCCTGGTGAATCTGGTCCCATCTGGGCCTCACCCAGTCCTGGTGACTTTGTTCCCCACTTGGAACTGATTGCTGTGGACTCTTTTTGCCTCACCTGGAACTGGTGACTCTGATCCTATCTGCGCGTCACCCAGATCTGGTGACTCTGGAACTCACCTGGGCATCATTGGTACCTGATTACTCTGTTGCCACACCTGAGCCTCACCTGGACATGATGACTCTGGAACCTCTCTGGGCCTCACCCTGACCTGGTGACTCTGGTCCCCATCTTGATGTCACCTGGACCAGGTGATTCTGGTACCCCTCTAGGCCTCAACCAGATCTGGTGACTCAGGTCCTCAACTGGGCCTCACCTTGACCTAGTGAATATGCTCCATGTGGGCCTCATTTGGACCTGGTGACTCTGGTCCCTACCTGGGCATCATAGGGATATGATTCCACTGCATGGCCTGCAGGTTGGCCTCACCTGGACCTGGTAACTCTGGTCCCTACCTGGGCATCCTCGGGACATGGTTCCACTGCATGGCCTGCAGTTGGCCTCACCTGGACCCGGTACTCTGGTCCCTACCTGGGCATCATCGGGACAACGGTTCCTCTCCATCGCCTGCAGGTTGGCCTCATCTGTACCTGGTGAGTGGGAGTTGCCAATTGTGCCTCACCCATACATGGTGACACAGGTCCCCACGTGGGCCTCAATTGGACCTGGTGAATCTGGTCCTTACCTGGTCCTTCCCCGGAACTAGTAACTCTGGTCACCACCTGGGAATCACCTGGGCCTGGTAATCTGGTACCCATCTGGGCCTCACCCAGTCCTGGGGACTTTGTTCCCCACAAGGACCTGATTGCTGTGGATGCCTTCTTGGCCTCACCTGGAACTGTGACTCTGATCCTATCTGTGCGTCACCCAGACCTGGTGAATCTGGTCCTCAACTGGGCATCATTTGTACCTGGTGACTCTTTCCACACCTGATCCTCACTTGGACATGATGACTCTGGAACCTCTCTGGGCCTCACCCTGACCTGGTGACTCTGGTCCCCACTCGATGTCACCTGAACCAGGTGATTCTGGTACCCTTATAGGGCTCAACCAGATCTGGTGACTCTGGTCCTCAACTGGGCCTCAACTTGACCTGGTGAATATGCTCCATCTGGGCCTCATTTGGACCATGGTGATTCTGATCCCTACCTCGACATTACCGGGACATGGTTCCCCTCCATGGCCTGCAAGTGCGCCTCACCTGGACCTGATAACTCTAGACCCCACCTGGGCATCATCAGGACATGGTTCCTCGGCATGGCCTGCAGGTTGGCCTCACTTGGACCTAGTGAGTGGGGTGTCACCTGAGACTCACCCATGCCTGGTGACACAGGTCCCAACGTGGGCCTCACGTGGACCTGTTGAATCTTGTCCTTACCTGGTCCTCACCCGGAACTGGTTAGTCTGATCCCCACCTGGACTTCACCTGGATTTGGTGACTCTGGTCCCCACCTGGAACTCACCTGTATCTGGTGACTCTGGTCTCAGTTTGGCCTCACCTTTACTGGTGTCTCTCGTCCCCACGTTGACCTAACTCAGAACTGCTGTAATCTTGCCCCACCTAGGCCGCACCCAGACCTGATGACTCTTGTCCCAGCTATGCCTCAATTCGACCTGATGAATCTGGTCCTCACGTGGGCCTCACCAGGACCTGGTGTCTCTGGTACCCACCTGGGTAGCATCAGGATATGGTTACACTGTTCACTATCAGTGACCCAGCCGGACCTATTAACTCTGGTCTTCACCTGGGCCACAACTGGACATGGTGACAATGGTTCCCACATGGGTCTCACCTGGACATTGTGAGTCGGATCCCCACCTGGTGTTCACTGGTAACTGGTGATTCTCGTTCCCAAATGTACATCATGTGGTCCTGGTGGCTGCAGTGTTTCTAGATTCTCATGTACCTCGTGACTCTGGTCCCCATCAGGGCCTCACCGGGACCTGGTGAGTTGGTTGCCACCTGCACCTCACCTGCACCTGATGATTCTGGTCTGCACGTGAGACTACCTGGATATGGTGATGTGGTCCCCACCTCGGCTTCACAGCTTTGGGGACTCAGGTCCCCATCTGGGCCTCACCTGGCCCTGTTGACCATGGTCCTCAACTGGGTAAAATTGGGACCCGGTGACTGTGTTCCACAACTGGACCTGAACTGGACCAGGTGACTCTGGTCCCACTCAGGGTATCACCGTGCCGTAGTGACTGTGAACCCCACTTTGGCTTGACTTGAACCTTCTGACCCTGGTTGCCACCTGCGTCTGATTTCGAACTGTTGACTGTGGTTCTTTCAAGGGCCTCCCCTGTACCTGGTGATCCTGGTGCCCACCTGGGCCCTCACCTGGACGTGGTGACTCTTGTCACCACCGGGGACTCACCTGGACCTGCTTACTGTGTTCCACACCTGGGCCTCAAGTAGTCCTGTTGACCATGATCCCCAAGCCGGCCTCACATGGACCTGTTGTCTCTGATCCCCAGCTGGGCCTCACGTGTAACTGGTAACTCTGGTCCCCACCTGGGTCTCACCTGGACTTAGTGACTCTGGTCCCCACCTGGACCTCACCTGGATCTGGTGACTCTGGTCCTCAGTTTGGCCTCACCTGGACCTGGTGTCTCTCTTCCCCACTTTACCCTAACTCTGAACTGCTGAATCTTGCCCCACCTAGGCCGCACCCAGACCTGGTGACTCTTGTCCCCAGCTATGCCTCAATTCGACCTGATGAATCTGGTCCTCACGTGGGCCTCACATGGACCTGGGACTCAGCTGGTTGAGTGGCTCTGGTTCCCACAAGGGGCTCACCTGATATTACTGACTGTGGTCTTATTCTATGCCTCACCAGGACCTAGTGATTCTGTTCCCCATCTGGGCCTGCATGGCCCTAGTGACTGTGGTCCTCACCCAGGAACCATTGGGACCTGGATACTCTATTCCACACCTGGGCCTCACTTTGTCCAGGGACCTTTTGTCCCATTCTGGGACGCAAACTAAACTGGTTACTCTGGTTCCCCCTCTGGTCCTCACCCTTACCTGGTGACTCTGGTCACCCCTTGGGCTTCACTTAGGCCTGGTGAATCTGGTCCTTAGCTGGTACGCTCCTGGATCTGGTGACTGGTCGCCATTTGGCCCTCACCTGGACTAGGTGAACCCTGGTGCCAACAGCGCCTCCCCTGGACCTTGTAACTGTGGTCCCACGTGGACCTCACCTCGATCTGGTGTCTCTGGTTCCCATATGGGGCTCTCCTGGACCTGGTTCCTGTGGTCTCCATCTGGCCTCACCTGGAACACAATGACTCTGATCCATATTTGTGCCTCTCATGGACCTGTTGACTCTAGTCCTTACCTGGGCATCATTGGAACCCGGATGCTCTCTTATATACCTGGACCTCACCTGGACCTGATGAATGTGGTCCCACCTGTGCCTCACCTGGATGAGGTCACTGGTTCCCACAGGGACCTCACCTGTACCTGGTGACTCAGGTCCTCAAATGGGCATCATGGGACCCGGTTTCTCAGCTCCACATCGGGGACTCACCTGGACCTAGTGATTCTCGTCCCCGTCTGGGCCTCACCCTGACGTGGTGCTCTGGTCCACACCTGGATATCACCAGAACCGGGTGACTCTGGTCCCCCTCTGGGACTCACCCGGAGCTGGTGACACTGGTCCTCAACTGGGCCTCAAAAGGACCTGGTGAATCTACTCCTCACTTAGGCCTCATCTGGACCTTGTGACTCTTTTCCCACCTGGCATCAATGGGACATGGTTACTCTGTTCCCCAACTGGGCCTCACTTGGACATGATAAATTTGCTGCACACTTTGGCCTCAAATGGTCCTGATGACTCTGGTCCCCCCACGTAAGCCACAAACTGCAACCTGGTGACTGTGGTCCCCACCTGGGTCTCACCTGGACCTGGTGACTCTCGTTCCCACATGAACCACACCTGGACCTGGTGACTGTGGTATTCTTGTAGACTCACATTTACCTGGTGACTCCGGTCCCCACTAGGGCATCACCTGGATCTGGTGACTCTGGCCTGCAGCTTGGCGTCCCCTGGACCTGGTGAGTGGGGTTGCCACCTGGGCCTAACCCATAACTGGTGACTAATTCCCCACGTGGGCCTCTTGAACCTGGTGAATCTGGTCCTTACCTGGTCCTCTCCCAGACCAGGGACTCTGCTCAACACCTGGGCCTCACCTGGACCTGGTGAATCTGGTCCCCATCTGGGCCTCACCCAGTCCTGGTGACTTTGTTCCCCACCTGGACCTGATTTCTGTGGACTCTTTCTTGGCCTCACCTGGAAGTGGTGACTCTGATCCTATCTGCGCTTCACCCAGATCTGGTCACTCTGGTCCTCACCTGTGGACCATTATGACCTGGATACTCTGCTCCACACCTGAGACTCACCTGGACATGATGACTCTGGATCCCCTCTATGCCTCACCCTGACATGGTGACGCTGGTCCCCTTCTGGATATCACCTAGACCAGGTTAACCTGGTTCCCCTCTAGGCCTCAACTTGACCTGGAGACTCTGGTCCTCAACTGGGCCTCACCAGGACCTAGTGAACATGCTCCCCACCTGCGCCTCATCTGGACCTGGTGACTCTGGTTCTCCCTGGGCATCATCGGGACATGGTTACTCTATTCCCCACTGGGACTGACCTTATCCTGGTAACTCTGCTCCTGACTTTGGCCTCTTCTGTACCAGGTGACTCTGGCTCCACCTGGGCCTACCTGTAACTGGTGACTCTGATCCAAATCATGGCCTCACCAGACCTGGTGACTGTGGTTCCCATCGGGACCTCACCTGGTCCTCATGTCTCTGTTCTCACCTGGGCCTCACCAGGACCTGGTGTTTCTCGTACCCACCTGGGTAGCATCAGGATATGGTTACACTGTTCACTAACAGTGACCCAGCCGGACCTATTATCTCTGGTCTTCACCTCGCCACACATGGACATGGTGACACTGGTTACCACCTCGGTCTCACCTGGACATGGTGAGTCTGATCCCCATCTGGGCCTCAATGTAACTGGTGATTCTCGTTCCCACATGGACATCATTTGGACCTGCTGGCTGCACTGTTTCTAGCTTCTCATGCACCTCGTGGCTCTGGTCCCCACCAGGGCCTCACCGGGACCTGTTGAGTGTGGTTGCCACCTGCACCTCACCTGGACTTTGCTGATTCTTGTCTGCCCCTGAGACTACCCTGGATCTGGTGACTGTGGTCCCCACCTGGGCTTCACCTGGATTTGGGGACTCCGGTCCCCATCTGGGCCTCACCTGGCCCTGATGACCATGGTCCTCAACTGGGCACAATTGGGACCCGGTGACTGTGTTCCACAACTGGACCTCACCTGGACCAGGTGACTCTGGTCCCCCTCTGGGTCTCACCGTGCCCTAGTGACTGTGAATCCAACTTTGGCCTGACTTGGACCTGCTGACGCTGGTTGCCACCTGCCCCTGACCTCGAACTGTTGACTCTGGTTCTTTCAAGGGCCTCCCCTGTACCTGGTGATCCTGGTCCCCACCTGAGCCTCACCTGGACCTGGTGACTCTTGTCAACACCGGGGACTCACCTGTACCTGCTTACTGTGTTCCACACCTGGGTCTCAAGTAGACGTGTTGACCATGGTCCCCAAGGAGGCCCCACATGTACCTGTTGCCTCTGATCCCCACCGGGGCCTCACGTGTACCTGGTATCTCTGGTCCTCACCTGGGCCTCATCTGGACCTAGTGACTCTAGTCCCCCCCTGGCTTCACCTGGATCTGGTGACTCTGGTCCCCACCTGGACCTCACCTGGATCTGGTGACACTGGTCCTCAGTTTGCCCTCACCCAGACCTGGTGACTCTTGTCCCCAGCTATGCCTCAATTCGACCTGATGAATCTGGTCCTCACGTGGGCCTCACATGGATCTGGGACTCAGCTTGTTAGAGTGGCTCTTGTTCCCACAAGGATCTCACCTGATACTGGTGACTGTGGTCTTATTGTATGCCTCACCAGGTCCTAGTGATTCTGTTCCCCATATGGGCCTGCATGGCCCTAGTGACTCTGGTTCTGACCCAGGCATCATTGGGACCTGGATACTCTCTTATATACCTGGGCCTCACCTGAATCTGGTGACTCTGGCTTGCAGGTTGGCCTCACATGGACTTTGTTAGTGGGATGCCACGTGGGCCTTACGCATACCTGGTGACTCAGGTCCCCACGTGGGCCTCTTGGACCTGGTGAATCTTGTCCTTACCTGGTCTTCTCCCAGACCCGGGGAATCTGGTCACAACCTGGGCCTCACCTTGACCTGGTGAATCTGGCCCCCATCTGGGCCTCACCCAGTCCTGGTGACTATGTTCCCCACCTGGACCTGATTGCTCTGGACTCTTTCTTAGCCTCACCTGGAACTGGTGACTCTGATCCTATCTGTGCGTCACCCAGACCTGTTGACTCTGGTCCTCACCTGGGCATCATTGGTACCTGTTTACTCTGTTCCACACCTGAGCCTCACCTGGACATGATGTCTCTGGGACCTCTCTGGGTCTCACCCTGACCTGGTGATCTGATCCCCATCTGGATGTCACCTGGACCAGGTGATTCTGGTACCCCTCTAGGCCTCAACCAGATCTGGTGACCCTTTTCCTCAACTGGGCCTCACCTGGACTAGTGAATATGCTCCATCTGGGCCTCATTTGGACCTGGTGACTCTGGTCACTCACTGGGCATCATTGGAAAATGGTTCCACTGCATGGCCTGCTGGTTGTCCTCACCTGGACCTGGTAACTCTGGTCCCTACCTGGGCATCATCGGGACATGGTTCCTCTGCATGGCCTGCAGGTTCGCCTCATTTTGACCTGGTGAGTGGGGTTCCCACGTGGGTCTTACCCATGCCTGGTGACACAGGTCCCCACGTGGGCCTCACTTTAACCTGGTGAATGTGGTCTTTACCTAGTCCTCACCCGGAACTGGTAAATCTGGTCACCACCTGGGCATCACCTAGTCCTGGTGACTTTATTTCCCACCTGGACCTGATTGCTGTGGACACCTTCTCGGCCGCACCTGGAAGTGGTAATTCTGATCCTAAGTGGGCCTCTTCCAGATCTGGTGACTCTGGTCCTCACCTGTGGACCATTATGACCTGGATACTCTGTTCCACACCTGAGCCGCACCTGGACATGATGACTCTGGATCCCCTCTGGGCCTCACCCTGACATGGTTACTCTGGTCCCCATCTGGATGTCACCTAACCAGGTGAATCTGGTACCCCTATAGGCCTCAACCAAACCTGGTGACTCTAGTCCTCAACTGGGTCTGCCCGGGACCTAGTGAATATGCTCCCCAACAGCGCCTCATCTGGACATGATGACTCTGGTTCTACGTGGGCATCATCGGGACATGGTTACTCTATTCCCCACTGGGAGTGACCTGATCCTTGTAACACTGGTCTGACTTTGGCATTTTCTGTACCAGGTGACTCTGGCTCTACCTGGGCCTCACCTGTAACTGGTGAATCTTATCCTAAGCATGGCCTCACCTGACTTGGTGACTCTGGTCCCCATTAGGATGTAACCTGGACCAGGTGATTCTGGTACCCCTCTAGGCCTCAACCAGTTCTGGTGACTCTGGTCCTCAATTGGCTTCACCTGGACCTAGTGAATATGCTCCATCTGGGCCTCATTTGGACCTGGTGACTGTCGTCCCTACCTGGGCATCATCGGGACATGGTTCCGCACATGGCCTGCAGGTTGGCCTCACCTGGACCTGGTGAGTGGGATTGCCACCTGTGGCTAACCCATACCTGGTGACTCAGGTCCCCACGTGGGCCTCTTGGACCTGGTGAATCTGGTCCTTACCTCTTCTTCTCCCAACCTGGGGACCTTGGTCATCACCTGGGCCTCACTTGGACAAGGTGAACTGGTCCCCATCTGGGCCTCACCCAGTCCTGGTGACTTTGTTCCCCACCTGGAACTGATTGCTGTGGACTCTTTCTTTGCCTCACCTGGAACTGGTGACTCTGATCCTATCTGCGCGTCACCCAGATCTGGTGACTCTGGTCCTCATCTGGGCATCATTGGTACCTGGTGACTCAGTTCCACCCCTGAACCTCACCTGGACATGATGACTCTGGAACCTCTCTGGGCCTCACCCTGTCCTGGTGACTCTGGTCCCCATCTGGATGTCACCTGGACCAGGTGATACTGGTACCCCTCTGAGCCTCAACCAGATCTGGTGACTCTGGTCCTCTACTGGGCCTCACCTGGACCTAGTGAATATGCTCCATCTGGGCCTCATTTGGACCTGGTGACTCTGGTCCCTACCTGGGCATCATCGGGACATGGTTCCACTGCATGGCCTGCAGGTTGGCATCACCTGGACCTGGTAACTCTGGTTCCTACATGTACATCATCGGGACACGGTTCCTCTGCATGGCGCGAAGGATGGCCTCTCCTGGACCTGGTGAGTTTGGTTGCAACCTGTGCCTCACCCGTACCTGGGGACACAGGTCCCCGCTTGGGCCTCTTGGACCTGGTGAATCTGGTCCTTACCTGGTCGTCTCCCAGCCCCAGGGTCTCTGGTCACCACCTGGGAAAAACCTGGACCTGGTGAATCTGGTCCTGACCAGGGCCTCACCCAGTCCTGGTGACTTTGTTCCCCACCTGGACCTGATTGCTGTGGACTCCTTCTTGGCCTCACCTGTAACTGGTGACTCTGATCATATCTGCGCGTCACCCAGACCTGGTGACTCTGGTCCTCACCTGGGCATCATTGGTACCCGGTGACTCTGTTCTACACCTGAGCCTCACCTGGACATGATGACTCTGGAACCTCTCTGGGCCTCACCCTTCCCTGGTGACTGTGGTCCCCATCTGGATGTCACCTGGACCAGGGGATTCTTGTACACCTCTCGGCCTCAACCAGATCTGGTGACTCTGGTCCTCAACTGGGCCTCACCTGGACCTAGTGAATATGCTCCATCTGGGCCTCATTTGGACCTGGTGACCCTGGTCACTACCTGGGCATCATCGGGACATGGTTTCACTGCATGGCCTGCAGGTTGGACTCACCTGGACCTGGTAACTCTGGTCCCTACCTGGGCATCATCGGGACATGGTTCCACTGCATGGCCTGCAGGTTGGCCTCACCTGGACCTGGTAACTCTGGTCCCTACCTGGGCATCATCTGGACACGGACACTTGGACATGATGTCTCTGGAACCTCTCTGGGCCTCACCCTGACCTGGTGACTCTGGTCCCCATCTCGTTGTCACCTGAACCAGGTGATTCTGGTACCCTTTTAGGGCTCAACCAGATCTGGTGACTCTGGTCCTCAACTGGGCCTCACCTAGACCTAGTGAATATGCTCCATCTGGGCCTCATCTGGACATGGTGATTCTGATCCCTACCTCGGCATTACCGGGACATGGTTCCACTGCATGGCCTGCAGGTGTGCCTCACCTGGACCTGATAACTCTAGACCCCACCTGGGCATCATCAGGACATGGTTCCTCGGCATGGCCTGCAGGTTTGCCTCACTTGGACCTAGTGAGTGGGGTTTTCACCTGAGACTCACCCATGCCTGGTGACACAGGTCCCAACGTGGGCCTCACGTGGACCTGGTGAATCTGGTCCTTCCCTTGTCCTCACCCGGAACTGGTAACTCTGGTCATCACCTGGGAATCACCTGGACATTGTGATTCTGGACCCCATTGGGCCTCATCCAGTCCTGGTGACTTTGTTCCCACCTGGACCTGATTGCTGTGTACTCCTTATGGCCCTCACCTGGAACTAGTGACTCTGATCCTAACTGGGCCTCACCCAGATCTGGTGACTATGGTCCTCACCTATGGACCATTATGACCTGGATACTCTGTTCCACACCTGAGCCTCACCTGGACATGATGACTCTGGATCCCCTCTGGGCCTCAGCCTGACATGGTGACTCTGGTCCCCATCTGGATGTCACCTAGACCAGGTGAATATGGTACCCCTCCAAGCCTCAACTAGACCTGGTGACTCTGGTCCTCAACTTGGCCTAACCGGGACCTAGTGAATATGCTCCCCACCTGCACCTCATCGGGAGCTGGTAACTCTGGTTCTACCTGGGCATCATCGGGACATGGTTACTCTATTCCACACTGGGACTGACCTGATCCTGGTAACTCTGGTCCTGACTTTGGCCTCTTCTTTACCAGGTGACTCTGGCTCCACCTGGTCCTCACCTGTAACTGGTGATTGTCGTTCCCACATGGACATCATGTGGACCTGGAGGCTGCAGTGTTTCTAGCTTCTCATGTACCTCGTGACTCTGGTCCCCACCAGGGCCTCACCGGGACCTGGTGAGTGTGGTTGCCACCTGCACCTCACCTGGACCTGGTGATTCTGGCCTGGACCTGAGACTACCCTGGATCTGGTGACTGTGGTCTCCACCTGGGCTTCAGCTGGATTTGGGGACTCCGGTCCCCATCTGGGCGTCACCTGGCCCTGTTGACCATGGTACTCAAGTGGGCAAAATTGGGACCTGGTGACTGTGTTCCACACCTGGACCTCAACTGGACAGGCGACTCTGGTCCCCCTCTGGGTCTCACCGTGCCATGGTGACTGTGAATCCAACTTTGGACGGACTTGGACCTGCTGACCCTGGTTCCCACCTGCGACTGACGTCGTACTGTTGACTCTGGTACTTTCAAGGGCCTCCCCTGGACCTGGTGATCCTGGTCCCCACCTGGGCCTCACCTGGACGTGGTAACTTTTGTCACCACTGGTTACTCACCTAGACCTGGTTACTGTGTTCCACACCTGAGCCTCAAGTAGACCTGTTGACCATGGTCCCCAAGCTGCCTCACATGGACCTGTTGCCTCTGATCCCCACCGGGGCCTCTCGTGTACCTGGAAACTCTGGTCCTCACCTGGGCATCATTGGTCCTGGTGACTCTGTTCCATACCTGAGGCTCCCCTGGACATGATGTCTCTGGAACCTCTCTGGCTATCAACCTGACCTGGTGACTCTGGTCCCCATATGGATGTCACCTGGACCAGGGGATTATGGTACCCCTTTGGGCCTCAACCAGGTCTGGTGACTCTGGTCCTCAAATGGGCCTCACCTGGACCTAGTGAATATGCTCCGTCTGGGCCTCATTTGGACCTGGTGACTCTGGTCCCTACCTGGGCATCATCGGGACATGGTTCCACTGCATGACATGCAGGTTGGCCTCACCTGGACCTGGTAACTCTGGTCCCTACCTGCATTATCGGGACATGGTTCCACTGCATGGCCTGTAGGTTGGCCTCACCTGGACCTGGTAACTCTCGTGCCTACCTGAGCATCTTTGGGACCTGTTTCCTCTGCATGGCCTGCAGGTTGGCCTCACCTGGAACTGGTGAGTGGGTTTGTCACCTGGGCCTCACCCTTGCCTAGTGACACAGGTCCCCACGTGGGCCTCACTTGGACCTGGTGAATCTGGTCCTTACCTGGTGGTTACCCGGAACTGGTAACTCTGGTCACCACATGGGAATCACCTGGGCCTGGTGAATCTGGTCCCCATCTGGGCCTCACCCAGTCCTGTTGACTTTCTTCCCCACCTGGACCTGATTGCTGTGGACTCCTTCTTGGCTAACCTGGAACTGCTGACTCTGATGCTAACTGGGCCTCACCCAGATCTGGTGACTCTGGTCCTCACCTGTGGACCATTATGACCTGGATACTCTGTTCCACACCTGAGCCTCACCTGGATATGTTGACTCTGGATCCCCTCTGGGCCTCAGCCTGACTTGGGGACTCTGGACCCCATCTGGATGTCACCAGACCAGGTAAATCTGGTACCCCTCTAGGCCTCACCTAGACCTGGTGACTCAGGTCCTCAACTGGGCCTCAACGGGACCTAGTGAACATGCTCCCCACCTGCGCCACATCTGGGCCTGGTGACTCTGGTTCTACCTTGGCATCATCGGGACATGGTTACTCTATTCCCACTTGGAGTGACCTGATCCTGGTAACTCTGGTCCTGACTTTGGCCTCTTCTGTTCCAGGTGACTCTGGCTCAACCTGGGCCTCACCTGTAACTGGTGACTCTGATCCTAAGCATGGCCTTACCTGACCTGGTGACTGTGGTTCCCATCGGGACCTCACCTGGACCTCATGTCTCTGGTCCCACTTAGGCCTCACCAGGATCTGGTGTCTCTGCCACCCACCTGGGTAGCATCAGGATATGGTTACACTGTTCACTAACAGTGACCCAGCAGGACCTATTAACTCTGGTCTTCACCTGGGCCACACCTGGACATGGTGACACTTTTTCCCACGTGGGTCTCACCTGGACATGGTGAGTCGGATCCCCACCTGGTCCTCACCTGTAACTGGTGATTCTCTTTCCCACATGGAGATCATTTGGACCTGTTGGCTGCGGTGTTTCTAGCATCTTTTTTTTAATTTTTATTTATTTATGATAGTTACAGAGAGAGAGAGAGGCAGAGACACAGGCAGAGGGAGAAGCAGGCTCCATGCACCGGGAGCCCGACGTGGGATTCGATCCCCGGTCTCCAGGATCGCGCCCTGGGCCAAAGGCAGGCGCCAAACCGCTGCGCCACCAAGGGATGCCATGTGTTTCTAGCTTCTCATGTACCTCGTGACTCGGGTCCACACCAGTGCCTCACCGGGACCTGGTGAGTTTGGTTGCCACCTGCACCACACCTGGACCTGGTGATTCTGGTCTGCACCTGACACTACCCTGGATCTTGTGACTGTGGTCCCCACCTGGGCTTCACCTGGATTTCGGGACTCCGGTCCCCACCTCGGTCTCACCTGGCCCTGGGACCATGGTCCTCAACTGGACAAAATTGGGACCCGGTGACTGTGTTCCACAACTGGACTTCACCTGGACCATGTGACTATGCTCCCCCTCTGGGTCTCACCGTGCCCTAGTGACTGTGAATTCCACTTTGGCTTGACTTGGACCTGCTGACCCTGGTTGCCACCTGCGCCAGAACTCGAACTGTTGACTCTGGTTCTTTCAAGGGCCTCCCTGTACCTGGTGATCCTGGTCCCACCTGGGCTTCACCTGGACGTGGTGACCCTTGTAACCACGGGGGACTCACCTGGACCTGCTTACTGTGTTCCACATCTGGGTCTCAAGTGGACCTGTTGATCATGGTCCCCAAGCCGTCGTCACATGGACCTGTTGCCTCTGATCCCCACCGGATCCTCACGTGTACCTGGTAACTCTGGTCCTCACCTGGGCCTCATCTCACCTAGTGACTCTGGTCCCCACCTGGGCTTCACCTGGATCTGGAGACTCTGGTCCCCACCTGGACTTTACTTGGACCTGGTGACTGTGGTCCCACCCGGGCCTCTACTGGATGAGGTGACTGGTTCCCACAGGGACCTCACTTGGACCTGGTGACTCAGGTCCTCATATGGGCATCATGGTACCTGGTTTCTCAGTTCCACATCGGGGCCTCACCTGGACCTAGTGATTCTCGTCCCCCTCTGGGCCTCAACCTGACGTGGTGACTCTGGTCACCCTTGGATATCACCAGAACCGGGTGACTCTGGTCCCCCTCTGGGACTCTCCCGGAGCTGGGGACACTGGTCCTCAGCTGGGCCTCAACAGGACCTGGTGAATCTACTCCTCACTTAGGCCTCGTCTGGACCTTGTGACTCTTTTCCCACCTGGCATCAATGGGACATGGTTACACTGTTGCCCACCTGGGCCTCTCCTGGACATGATAACTTTGCTCCACACTTTGGCCTTAACTGGTCCTGATGAATCTTGTCCCCCCACCTAGACCTCAATCTGGACCTGGTGAGTGTGGTCCCCACCTGGGTGTCACCTGGACCTGGTGACTCTCGTTCTCACTTGAAACACACCTGGCCCTGTTGACTGTGGTGTTCTTGTAGACTCACATTTACTTGTGACTCCGGTACCCACTAGGGCCTCACCTGGATCTGGTGACTCTAACCTGCAGGTTGGCCTCACCTGGACCTGGTGAGTCGGGTTGCCACATGGGCCTCACCCATACGTGTTGACTCAGGTCCACACGTGGGCTTCTTGGACCTGGTGAATCTGGTCATTACCTGGTCCTCTCCCAGACTCGGGGACTCTGGTCAACACCTGGGCCTCACCTAGATCTGGTGAATCTGGTCCCCATCTGGGCCTCACCCAGTCCTGGTGACTTTGTTCCCACATGGACCTGATTGCTGTGGACGCCTTCTTGGCCTCACCTGGAACTGGTGAATCTGATCCTATCTGCGCGTCTCCCAGACCTGGTGACTCTGGTCCTCACCTGGGCATTATTCTTACCTGGTGACTCTGTTCCACACCTTAGGCTCACCTGAACATGATGACTCTGGAACCTCTCTGGGCCTCACCCTGACATGGTGACTCTGGTCCCCATCTGGATGTCACCTAGACCAGGTGAATCTTTTACCCCTCTAGGGCTCAAATAGACCTGGTGACACTGGTCCTCAACTGGGCCTCACCTGGACCTAGTGAATATGCTCCATGTGGGCCTCATTTGGACCTGGTGACTCTGGTCCCTACCTGGGCTCATAGGGATATGGTTCCACTGCATGGCTTGCAGGTTGGCCTCACCTGGACCTGGTAACTCTGGTCCCTACCTGGGCATCATCAGGACATGGTTCCACTGCATGGCCTGCAGGTTGGCCACACCTGGACCTGGTAACTCTGGTCCCTACCTGGGCATCATCGGGACACGGTTCGTCTCCATCGCCTGCAGGTTGGCCTCACCTGGACCTGGTGAGTGGGGTTGCCAATTGTGCCTCAACCATACATGGTGACACAGGTCCCCACGTGGGCCTCAATTGGACCTGGTGAATCTGGTCCTTACCTGTTCCTTCCCGGAACTGGTAACTCTGGTCACCACCTGGGAATCACGGGCCTGGTGAATCTGGTCCCCATCTGGGTCTCACCCAATCCTGGTGACTTTGTTCCCACATGGACCTGATTGCTGTGGACGCCTTCTTGGCCTCACCTGGAACTGGTGACTCCGATCCTATCTGCGCGTCACCCAGACCTGGTGAATCTGGTCCTCAACTGGGCATCATTGGTACCTGGTGACTCTGTTCCACACCTGAGCCTCACTTGGACATTATGACTCTGGAACCTCTCTGGGCCTCACCCTGACCTGGTGACTCTGGTCCCCATCTCGATGTCATCTGAACCAGGTGATTCTGGTACCCTTATAGGGCTCAACCAGATCTGGTGACTCTGGTCCTCAACTGGGCCTCACCTAGACCTAGTGAATATGCTCCATCTGGGCCTCATTTGGACATGGTGATTCTGATCCATACCTGGGCATTACCGGGACATGGTTCCACTGCATGGCCTGCAAGTGTGCCTCACCTGGACCTGATAACTCTAAACCCCACCTGGGCATCATCAGTACATGGTTCCTCGGCATGGCCTGCAGGTTGGCCTCACTTGGACCTAGTGAGTGGGGTTGTCACCTGAGACTCACCCATGCCTGGTGACACAGGTCCCAACGTGGTCCTCACGTGGACCTGTTGAATCTGGTCCTTCCCTTGTCCTCACCCGGAACTGGTAACTCTGGTCATCACCTGGGAATCACCTGGACATTGTGTTTCTGGTCCCCATTGGCTCATCCAGTCCAGGTGACTTTGTTCACACCTGGACCTGATTGCTGTGTACTCCTTCTTGGCCGTCACCTGGAACTAGTGACTCTGATCCTAACTGGGCCTCACCCAGATCTGGTGACTCTGGTCCTCACCTCTGGACCATTATGACCTGGATACTCTGTTCCACCCGTGAGCCTCACCTGGACATGATGACTCTGGATCCCCTCTGGGCCTCAGCCTGACATGGTGACTCTGGTCCCCATCTGGATGTCACCTAGACCAGTTGAATCTGGTACCACTCCAAGCCTCAACTATACCCGGTGACTCGGTCCTCAACTTGGCCTCACCGGGACCTAGTGAATATGCTCTCCACCTGCACCTCATCTGGACCTGGTAATTCTGGTTCTACCTGGGCATCACCGGGACATGGTTACTCTATTCCACACTGGGACTGACCTGATCCTGGTAACTCTGGTCGTGACTTTGGCCTCTTCTGTACCAGGTGACTCTGGCTCAACCTGGGCCTCAATTGTAACTGGTGACTCTGATCGTAAGCATGGCCTCACATGACCTGGTGACTGTGGTCCCCATCGGGACCTCACCTGGGCCTCGTGTCTCTGGTTACACATGGGCCACACCAGGACCTGGTGTCTCTGGTACCCACCTGGGTAGCATCAGGATATGGTTACACTGTTCACTAGTAGTGACCCAGCAAGACCTATTAACTCTGGTCTTCAACTGGGCCACACCTGGACATGGTGACACTGGTTCCAACCTGGGTCTCACCTGGACATGGTGAGTCGGATCCCCACCTGGTCCTCACCTGTAACTGGTGATTCTCATTCCAGCATGGACATCATGTTCACCTGGTGGCTGCAGTGTTTCTAGCTTCTCATGTACCTCGTGACTCTGGTCCCCACCAGGGCCTCACCGGGACCTGGTGAGTGGGTTGCCACCTGCACCTCACCTGGAACTGGTGATTCTGGTCTGCACCTGAGACTACCCTGGATCTGGTGACTGTGGTTCCCTCCTGGGCTTCACGTGGATTTGGGGACTCTGGTCCCCATCTGGGCCTCACCTGGCCCTGTTGACCATGGTCCTCACCCGGCAAAATTGGGACCCTGTGACTGTGTTCCACAACTGGACCTCACCTGGAACAGGTGACTCTGGTCTCCCTCTGGGTCTCACCGTACCCTAGTGACTGTGAACCCCACTTTGGCCTGGCTACGACCTGCTGACCCTGGTTGCCACCTGCGCCTGACCTCGAACTGTTGACTCTGGTTCTTTCAAGGGCCTCCCCTGTAACTGGTGATCCTGGTGCCAACCTGGGCCTCTCCTGGACTTGGTGACTCTTGTCACCACCGGGGACTCACCTGGACCTGCTTACTGTGTTCCACACCTGGGCCTCAAGTACACCTCTTGACCATGGTCCCCAAGCCCGCCTAACATGGACCTGTTGCCTCTGATCCCCACCGGTGCCTCACGTGTACCTGGTAACTATGGTCCTCACCTGGGCCTCATCTGCACCTAGAGAATCTGGTGCCCACCTGGACTTCTCCTGGATCTCGTGACTCTGATCCCCACCTGGACTTTACCTGGATCTGGTGACTCTGATCCCCACCTGTACCTCTCCTGGACCTGGTGCTCTCTTTCCAACATGGGCCTCACCTGGTCCTGGTGACTGTGGTCCCACCTGGGCCTCACCTGGACGAGGTAACAGTTTCCCACAGGGACCTCACCTGGACCTGGTGACTCAGGTCCTCATATGGGCATCATGGGACCTGGGTTCTCAGTTACACATCGGGGCCTCCCCTGGACCTAGTGATTCTCGTCCCACTCTGGGCCTCGCCAGGACGTGGTGACTCAGGTCCCCACCTAGATATCACCGGAACCGGGTGACTCTGGTCCCCCTCTGGGACTCTCCCGGAGCTGGGGAAACTGGTCCTCAACTGGGCCTCAACAGGACCTGGTGAATCTACTCCTCACTAAGGCCTCGTCTGGACCTTGTGACTCTTTTCCCACCTGGCATCAATGGGACATGGTTACTCTGTTCGCCACCTGGGCCTCACCTGGACATGATAACTTTGCTCCACACTTTAGCCTCAACTGGTCCTGATGACTCTGGTCCTCCCATCGAGGCCTCAATCTGGACCTGGTGACTGTGGTCCCCATCTGTTTCTCACCTGGACCTGGTGTCTCTCTTCCCACATGAACCACACCTGGACTTGGTGACTGTGGTGTTCTTGTAGACGCACATTTACCTGGTGACTCCGGTCCCCACTAGGGCCTCACGTGGATCTGGTGACTCTGGCCTGAAAGTTGGCCTCACCTGGACCTGGTGAGTCGGGTTGCCACCCCATACCTGGTGACTCAGTTCCCCACGTGGGCCTCTTGGACCTGGTGAATCTGGTCCTTACCTGGTCCACTCCCAGACCCGGGGACTCTGGTCACCACCTGGGACTCACCTGGACCTGTTGAATTTGCTCCCCATCTGGGCCTCACCCAGTCCTGGTGACTGTGTTCCCCACCTGGAGCTGATTGCTATGGACTCTTTCTTGGCCTCACCTGGAACTGGTGACTCTGATCATATCTGCGCGTCACCCAGATCTGGTCACTCTGGTTCTCACCTGTGGACTACTATGACCTGGACACTACGTTCCACACCTGAGCCTCACCTGGACATGATGACTCTGGAGCCTCTCTGGGCCTCACTCTGACCTGGTGACTCTGGTCCCCATCTGGATGTCACCTGTACCAGGTGATTCTGGTACCCCTCTAGGCCTCAACCAGATCTGGTGACTCTGGTCCTCAACTGGGCCTCACCTGGACCTAGTGAATATGCTCCATCTGGGTCACATTTGGACCTGATGACTCTTGTCCCTTCCTGCGCATCATCGGGTCATGGCTCCACTGCATGACCTGCAGGTTAGCCTCACCTGGACCTCGTAACTCTGGTCCCTACCTGGACATCATCGGGACATGGTTCCTCTGCATGGCCTGCAGGTTGCCCTCACCTGGACCTGGTGAGTGGGGTTGACACCTGGGCCTCACCCATGCCTGGTGACACAGGTCCCCACGTGGGTCTCACTTGGACATAGTGAATCTGGTCCTTACCTGGACCTCACCCGGAACTAGTAACTCTGGTCACCTCCTGGGAATCACCTGGACCTGGTGAATCTGGTCGCCATCTGGGCCTCACCCAGTCCTGGTGACTTTGTTCCCCACCTGGACCTGATTGCTGTGGACTCCTTCTTGGCCTCTCCTTGAACTGGTGACTCTGATCCTAAATGGGTCTCACCCAGATCTGGTGAATCTGGTCCTCCCCTGTGGACCATTATGACCTGGATACTTTGTTACACACCTGAACCTCACCTGGACATGATGACTCTAGATCCCCTCTGGGCCTCAGCCTGACATGGTGACTCTGGTCCCCATCTGGATGTCACCTAGACCAGGTGAATCTGGTACCCCTCTAGGCCTCAACTAGACCTGGGGTCTCTGGGCCTCAACTGGGCCTCACCGGGACCTAGGGAACATGCTCCCCACCTGCGCCTCATCTGGACCTGGTGACTCTGGTTCTACCTGGGCATCATCGGGAAATGGTTACACTATTCCCCTCTGGGACTGACTGATCCTGGTAACTCTGGTCCTGACTTTGGCCTCTTCTCTACCAGGTGAATCTGGCTCAACCTGGGTCTCACCTGTAACTGGTGACTCTGATCCTAAGCATGGCCTCACCTGACCTGGTGACTGTGGTTCCCATCGGGACCTCACCTGGTCCTCATGTCTCTTGTCTCACCTGGGCCTCACCAGGACTTGGTGTCTCTCGTACCCACCTAGGTAGCATCAGGATATGGTTACACTGTTCACTAACAGTGACCCAGCCGGACCTATTATCTCTGGTCTTCACCTCGCCACACCTGGACATGGTGACACTGGTTCCCACCTGGGTCTCACCTGGACATGGTGAGTCGGATCCCCACAGGGTCCTCACCTCTAACTGGTGATTCTCGTTCCCACATGGACATCATGTGGACCTGGTGGCTGCAGTGTTTCTAGCTTCTCATGTACCTCGTGACTCTGCTCCCCACCAGGGCCTCACCGGGACCTGGTGAGTGTGGTTGCCACCTGCACCTCACCTGGACCTGGTGATCCTGGTCTGCACCTGAGACTACCCTGGGTCTGGTGACTATGGTCCCAACCTGGGCTTCACCTGGCCCTGTTGACCATGGTCCTCATCACAGCAAAAATGGGACCCGGTGACTGTGTTCCACACCTGGACCTCACCTGGAGCAGGTGACTCTGGTCATCCTGTGGGTCTCACCGTGCTCTAGTGACTGTGAACCCCACTTTGGCCTGACTTGGACCTGCTGACCCTAGTTGCCACCTGTGCGTGACCTCGAACTGTTGACTCTGGTTCTTTCAAGGGCCTCCCCTGTACCTGGTGATCCTGGTTCCCACCTGGGCCTCACCTGGACCTGGTGACTCTTGTCACCACCGGGGACTCACTTGGACCTGGTTACAGTGTTCCACACTGGGCCTCAAGTAGAACTCTTGACCATGGTCCCCAAGCCTGCCTCACATGGACCAGTTGCCTCTGATACCTACCAGCGCCTCACGTGTACCTGGTAACTCTGGTCCTCACCTGGGCCTCATCGGACCTAGTGACTCTGGTCCCCACCTGGGCTTCACCTGGATCTGGTGACTCTGGTCCCCACCTGGCCTTCACCTGGATCTGGTGACTCTGGTCCCCACCTGGACCTCTCCTGGACCTGGTGACTCTCTTTCCAACATGGACCTCACCTGGATCTGGTGACTCTGGTCCTCAGTCTGGCCTCACCTCAGTTCCTAATCGGGGACTCACCTGGACCTAGTGATTCTCGTCCCCCTCTGGGCCTCACCCTGACCTGTTGACTCTGGTCCTCACCTGGATATCACAAGAACCGGGTGACTCTGGTCCCCCTTTGGGACTCACCCAGAGCTGGGAAGACTGGTACTCAACTGGGCCTCAACACGATCTGGTGAATCTACTCCTCACTTAAGCCTCGTCTGCACCTTGTGACTCTTATCCCACCTGGCATCAATGGGATATGGTTACTCTGTTCCCCACCTGGGCCTCACTTGGACATGATATCTGTTCTCCGCACTTTGGCCTCAACTGGTCCTGATGACTCTGGTCCCCCCACCTAGGCCTCAATCTGGACCTGGTGACTGTGGTCCCCACCTGGGTCTCACCTTGACCTGTTGCCTCTCGTTCCCACATGAACCACACCTGGACCTGGTGACTGTGGTGTTCTTGTAGACTCACATTAACCTGGTGATTCTGTTCCCGTCTAGGGCCTCACGTGGATCTGGTGACTCTGGCATGCAGGTTGGCCTCACCTGGAATTGGTGAGTGGGGTTGTCACCTGGGCCTCACCCATACCTGGTGACTCAGGTCCCCACGTGGGCCTCTTGGACCTGGTGAATCTAGTACCTACCTGGTCCTCTCCCCGACCTGGGGACTCTGGTCACGACCTGGGCCTCACCTGGACCTGGTGAATCTGTTCCTCATCTTGGCCTCACCGAGTCCTGGTGACTTTCTTCCCCACTTGGACCTGATTGCTGTGGACTCTTTTTGCCTCACCTGGAACTGGTGACTCTGATCCTATCTGCGCGTCACCCAGATCTGGTGACTCTGGAACTCACCTGGGCATCATTGGTACCTGATTACTCTGTTCCACACCTGAGCCTCACCTGGACATGATGACTCTGGAACCTCTCTGGGCCTTACCCTGACCTGGTGACTCTGGTCCCCATCTGGATGTCACCTGGACCAGGTGATTCTGGTACCCCTCTAGGCCTCAACCAGATCTGGTGACTCTGGTTCTCAACTGGGCCTCACCTGGACCTAGTGAATATCCTCGATCTGGGACTCATTTGAACCCGGTGACTCTGCTCCCTCCCTGGGCATCATCGGGAGATGGTTCCACTGCATGGCCTGCAGGTTGGCCTCACCTGGACCTGGTAACTCTGGTCCCTACCTGGGCTTCATCGGGACACCGTTCCTCTGCATGGCCTGCAGGGTGGCCTCACCTGGACCTGGTGAGTGGGGTTTCCACATGGGCCTCAGACATAACTGGTGACATAGGTCCCCAAGTGGGCCTCACTTGGACCTGGTGAATCTGGTCCTAACCTGGTCCTCACCCAGAACTGGTAACTCTGGTCACCACCTGGGAATCACCTGGACAGGGTGAATCTGGTCCCCATCTGGGCCTCCCCCAATCCTGATGACTTTGTTCCCCACCTGAAACTGATTGCTGTGGACTCCTTCTTGGCCTCACCTGGAACTGGTGACTCTCATCCTAACTGAGCCTAACTCAATCAGCTGACGCTTGTCCTCCCCTGTGGACCATTATGAACTGGATACTCTGTTCCACACCTGAGCCTCACCTGGACATGATGACTCTGGATCCACTCTGGGCCTCACCCTGACGTGGTGACTCTGGTCCTCATGTGGATGTCACCTAGACCAGGTGAATCTGGTACCCCTGTAGGCCTCAACTCGACCTGGTGACTCTGGTCCTCAACTGGGCCTCACTGGGACCTAGTGAACATGCTCCCCACCTGCGACTCATGTGGACCTGGTGACTCTGTTCTACCTGTGTATCATCGGGACATGGTTACTCTATTCCCCACTGGGACTAACCTGATCCTGGTAACTCTGGTCCTGACTTTGGCCTCTTTTGTACCAGGTGACTCTGGCTCCACCTGGGCCTCAATTGTAACTGGTGACTCTGATCCTAAGCATGGCCTCACCTGACCTGGTGACTGTGGTTCCCATCGGACCTCACCTGGACCGCATATCTCTGGTCCAACCTGGGCCTCACCAGGACATGGTGTCTCTGGTACCCACCTGGGTAGCATCAGGATATGGTTACACTGTTCACTAACAGTGACCCAGCCGGACCTATTAACTCTGGTCTTCACCTGGGCCACACCTGGACATGGTGAGCCTGGTTCCCACCTGGGTCTCACCTGGACATGGTGAGTCGGATGCCCACTGGTCCTCACCTGTATATGGTGATTCTCGTTCCCACAGGGACATCATGTGGACCTGGTGAATGCAGTGTTTCTAGCTTCTCATGTACCTCGTGACTCTGGTCTCACCAGGGCCTCACCGGGACCTGGTGAGTGTGGTTGCCACCTGCATCTCACCTGGACCTGGTGATTCTGGTCTGCACCTGAGACTACCCTGGATCTGGTGACTCTGGTCCGCACCTGGGCTTCACCTGGTTTTAGGGACTCCGGTCCCCATCAGGGCCTCAACTGGCCCTGTTGTCCATGGTCCTCAACTGGGCAAAATTGGGACCCGGTGACTGTGTACCACAACTGGACCTCACCAGGACCAGTTGACTCTGGTCCCCTCTGGGTCTCACTGTGCCCTAGTGACTGTGAACCCCACTATGGTCTGACTTGGACCTGCTGACCCTGTTTGCCACCTGCGCCTGACCTCGAACTGTTGACTCTGGTTCTTTCAAGGGCCTCCCCTGTACCTGGTGATCCTGGTCCCCACCTGGTCCTCACCTGGACGTGGTGACTCTTGTCACCACCGGGGACTCACCTGGATCTCTTTACTGTGTTCCACAACTGGGCCTCAAGTACACCTCTTGACCATGTTCCCCAAGCCGGCCTCACATGGACTTGTTGCCTCTGATCCCCACCGGGGCCTCACATGTACCTGGTAACTCTAGTCCTTACCTGGGCCTCATCTGGACCTACTGACTCTGGTCTCCACCTGGGCTTCACCTAGATCTGGTGACTGTGGTCCCCACTTGGATCTCACCTGGATCTGGTGACTCTGGTCCCCACCTGGAAGTCACCTGGATCTGGTGACTCTGGTCCCCACTTGGACCTCTCCTGGACCTGGTGACTCTCTTTCCAACATGGACCTCACCTGGATCTGGTGAATCTGGTCCTCAGTTTGGCCTCACCTGGACCTGGTGTCTCTCGTCCCCACTTTGACCTAACTCAGAACTGCTGAATCTTGCCCCACCTAGGCCACACTCAAACCTGGTGACTCTTGTCCCCAGCTATGCCTCAATTCGATCTGATGAATCTGGTCCTCACGTGGGCCTCACATGGCCTGGGACTCAGCTGGACAGAGTGGCTCTGTTTCCCACAAGGGGTTCACCTGATACTGGTGACTGTGGTCTTATCCTATGCCTCACCAGGACCTAGTGATTCTGTTCCCCATCTGGGCTTGCATGGCCCTAGTGACACTGATCCTCACCCAGGCATCATTGGGACCTGGATACTCTATTCCACACCTGAGCCTCACTTTGACCAGGGACCTCTGGTCCCATTCTGGGCCTCAAACTAAACTGGTTACTCTGGTTCCCCCTCTGGTACTCACCCTTACATGGTGACTCTGGTCACCCCTTGGTTTTCACTTGGGCCTGGTGAATCTGGTCCTTAGCTGGTCCGCACCTAGATGTTGTGACTGGTCGCCACCTGGGCCTCACCTGGACCTGGTGAATCCTGTTGCCACCTTGGCCTCAACTGGACCTTGTGACTGTGGTCCTACCTGGACCTTACCTGGATCTGGTGGCTCTAGTTCCCATATGGGGTTCTCCTCGACCTGGTTCCTTGGTCTCCATCTGGCCTCACTTGGAAAACAATGACTCTGATCCATATTTGGGCCTCTCCTGGATCTGTTGACTCTGGTCCTTCCCTGGGCATCATTGGGACCTGGATACTCTCTTATATACCTGGGCCTCATCTGGACATGGTGACAGTGGTCCCATCTGGACCTCACCTGGATGAGGTGACTGGTTCCCTCAGGGACCTCACCTGAACCTGGTGACTCAGGTCCTCATATGGGCATCATGGGACCTGGTTACTCACTTCCACATCGGGGCCTCACCTGGACCTCGTGAATCTCGTCCCCCTCTGGGCCTCACCCCGACGTGGTGACTCTCGTCCCCACCTGGATATCACCAGAACCGGGTGACTCTGGTCCCCCTCTGGGAGTCACCCAGCGCTGGGGACACTGGTCCTCAACTGGGCCTCAACAGGACCTGGTGAATCTACTCCTAACTTAGGCCTCGTGTGGACCTTGTGACTCTTTTCCCACCTGGCATCAATGGGACATGTTTACTCTGTTCCCCACCTGGGCCTCACCTGGACATGTTAACTTTGCTCCACACTTTGGCCTCAACTGGTCCTGATGAATCTGGTCCCCCCACCTAGGCCTCAATCTGGACCTGGTGACTGTGGTCCCCACCTGGGTCTCACCTGGACCTGGGGACTCTCGTTCCCACATGAACAACACCTGGACCTGGTGACTGTGGTGTTCTTGTAGACTCACATTTACCTGGTGACTCCGCTCCCCACTAGGGCCTCAACTGGATCTAGTGACTCTACCAAAATTTGGCCTCACCTGGACCTGGTGAGTGGGGTTGCCACCTGGGCCTCACCCATACCTGGTGACTCAGGTCCCCGCGTGGGCCTCTTGGACCTGGTGAATCTGGTCCTTACCTGGTTCTCTCCCAGACCTGGGGACTCTGGTCACCACCTGGGCCTCACGTGGACCTGGTGTATCAGGCCCCATCTGGGCCTCACCCAGTCCTGGTGACTTTGTTCCACACCTGGACCTGATTGCTGTGGACTCCTTCTTGGCCTCACCTGGAACTGGAGACTCTGATCCTAACTGGGTCTCACCCAGATCTGGTGACTCTGGTCCTCACCTGTGGACCATTATGACCTGGATACTCTGTTCCACACGTGAGCCTCACCTGGACATGATGACTCTGGATCCCCTAGGGGCCTCACCCTGACATGGTGACTCTGGTCCCCATCTGGATGTCACCTAGACCAGGTGAATCTGTTACGCCTCAAGGGCCTCAAATAGACCTGGTGACTCTGGTCCTCAACTGGGCCTCACCGAGACCTAGTGAATATGCTCCCCACCTGCGCCTCATCTGGACCTGGTGACGCTGGGTCTACCTGGGCATCATCGGAACATGGTTACTCTGTTCCCCACTGGGACTGACTGATCCTGGTAACTCTGGTCCTGAATTTGGCCTCATCTGTACCAGGTGACTCTGGCTCCACCTGGGCCTCACATGTAACCTGTGACTCTGATCCTAAGCATGGCCTCACCTGACCTGGTCTCTGTGGTTCCCATCGGGATCTCACGTGGACCTCATGTCTCTGGTCGCACCTGGGGCTCACCAGGACCTGGTGTCTCTGGTACCCACCTGGGTAGCATCAGGATATGGTTACACTGTTCACTATCAGTGACCCAGCCGGACCTATCAACTCTGGTCTTCACCTGGGCCACACCTGGACATGGTGACACTGGTTCCCACCTGGGTCTCATCTGGACATGGTGAGTCGGATCCCCACCTGGCCTCAACTGAAACTGGTGATTCTCGTTTCCACATGGACATGAAGTGGACCTGGTACCTGCAGTGTTTCTAGCTTCTCATGTACCTCGTGACTCTGGTCCCCACCAGGGACTCACCGGGACCTGTTGAGTGTGGTTGCCACCTGCACCTCACCTAGACCTGGTGATTCTGGTCTGCACCTGAGACTACCCTGATCTGGTGACTGTGGTCCCCACTTGGGCTTCACATGGATTTGGGGACTCCGGTCCCCACCTGGGCCTCACCTGGCCTTGTTGACCATGGTCCCCAACGGGGAAAAATAGGGACCCAGTGACTGTGTTCCACAACTGGACCTCACCTGGACCAGGTGACTCTGGTCCCCCTCTGGGTCTCACCGTGCCCTAGTTTCTGTGAAGCCCACTTTGGCCTGACTTGGACCTGCTGACCCTGGTTGCCACCTGCGCCTGACCTCGAGCTGTTGACTCTGATTCTTTCAAGGGCCTCCCCTGTACCTGGTGTTCCTGGTCCCCACCTGGGCCTCACCTGGACGTGGTGACTCTTGTCACCACCGGGGACTCACCTGGACCTGCTTACTGTGCTCCACACCTGTGTCCCAAGTAGACCTGTTGACCATGGTCCCCAGGCGGGACTCACATGGACCTGTTGCCTCTGATCCCCACCGGGGCCTCACGTGTACATGGTAACTCTGTCCTCACCTGGGCCTCATCTGGATCTGGTGACTCTGGTCCCTACCTGGACTTCACCTAGATCTGGTGACTCTGGTCCCCACCTGGACCTCTCCTGGACCTGGTGACTCTCTTTCCAACATGGTTCTTCCCTGGATTTGGTGACTCTGCTCCTCAGTTTGGCCTCCCCTGGACCTGGTGTCTCTCGTTCCCTCTTTGACCTAACTCAGAACTGCTGAATCTTGCCCCACCTACGCCGCACACAGACCTGGTGACTCTTGTCCCCAGCTATGCCTCAATTCGACCTGATGAATCTGGTCCTCACGTGGGCCTCACATGGACCTGGGACTCAGCTGGGTAGAGTGGCTCTGGTTCCCACAAGTGGCTCACCTGATACTGCTGACTCTGGTCTTATTCTATGCCTCACTAGGACCTAGTGATTCTGTTCCCCATCTGGGCCTGCATGGCCCTAGAGACTCTGGTCCTCACCCAGGCATCTTTGGGACCTGGATACTCTATTCCACACCTGGGTCCTCACTTTGACCAGGGACCTCTGGTCCCATTCTCGGCCTCTAACTAAACTGGTTAATCTGATTCTCCCTCTGGGCCTCACCGTTACCTGGTTTCTCTGGTCACCCCTTTGAGATTCACATGGGCCTGGTGAATCTGGTCCTTAGCTGATCCGCACCTGGATCTGGTGATTGGTCGCCACCTGGGACTCACCTGGACTTGGTGAATCCTGTTGCTACCTGCGCCTCACCTCGACTTTGTGACTGTGGTCCCACCTGGACCTCACCTGGATCTGGTGGCTCTGGTTCCCATATGGGGCTCTTTTGGACCTGGTTCCTGTGGTCTCCATCTGGCCTCACCTGGAACACAATGACTCTGATCCATATTTGGGCCTCTCCTGGACCTGTTGACTCTGGACCTTACCTGGGCATCATTGGGACCTGGATAATCTCTTATATACCTGGGCCTCACCTGGAACTGGTGACTGTGGTCCCACCTGGGCCTCACCTGGACGAGGTGACTGGTTCCCACAGGGACCTCCCCTGGGCCTGGTGACTCAGGTCCTCATATGTGCATCATGGGACCTGTTTTCTCAGTTCCACATTGGGGCCTCACCTGGACCTAGTGATTCTCGTTCCCCTCTGGGCCTCATCCTGACGTGGTGACTCTGGTCCGCACCTGACTCACACCAGAACCGGGTGACTCTGGTCCCCCTCTGGGAATCACCCAGAGCTGGGGACACTGATACTCAACTGGGCCTCAACAGGACCTGGTGAATCTACTCCTCACTTAGGCCTCGTCTGGACCTTGTGACTTTTTTCCCACCTGGCATCTATGGGACATTTTTACTCTGTTCCCCACCTGGGCCTCACTTGGACATGATAAATTTGCTCCATACTTTGGCCTCAACTCGTCCCGATGACTCTGGTCCCCCCACCTAGGCCTCAATCTGGACCTAGAGACTGTCATCCACACCTGGGTCTCACCTGGACCTTGTGACTCTCGTTCCCACATGAATCACACCTGGACCTGGTGACTGTGGTGTACTTGTAGACTCACTTTTACCTGGAAACTCTGGCCCCACTAGGGCCTCACCTGGATCTGGTGACTCTGGCCTGCAGGTTGGCCTCACCTGGACTTGGTTAGTGGGATTCCACCTGGGCCTCACCCATACCTGGTGACTCAAGTCCCCACGTGGGCCTCTTGGACCTGGTGAATCTGGCCCTTACCTGGTCTTCTCCCAGACCCTGGGAATCTTGTCACAACCTGGGCCTCACCTAGACCTGGTGAATCTGGTCCCCATCTGGGCCTAACCCAGTCCTGGTGACTATGTTCCCCACCTGGACGTGTTTGCTCTGGACTCTTTCTTGCCCTCACCTTGAACTGGTGACTCTGATCCGATCTGTGCGTCACCCAGACCTGGTGACTCTCGTCCTCACCTGGTCATCATTGGTACCTGGTTACTCTGTTCCACACCTGAGCCTCACCTGGACATGATGTCTCTGGGACCTCTCTGGGCCTCACCCTGACCTGGTGATCAGGTCCCCATCTGGATGTCACCTGGACCAGGTGATACTGGAACCCCTCTAGGCCTCAACCAGTTCTGGTGACTCTTGTCCTCAACTGGGCCTCACCTGGACCTAGTGAATATGCTCCATCTGGGCCTCATTTGGACCTGGTGCCTCTGGTCCCTACGTGGGCAACATCGGGAAATGGTTCCACATAATGGTCTGCAGGTTGGCCTCCTCTTGACCTGGTAACTCTGGTCCCTATCTGGGCATCATCGGGACACGGTTCCTCTGCATGGCCTGCAGGTTGGCGTCACCTGGACTTCGTACCTCTGGTCCCTACCTGGGCATCATCGGGACACGGTTCCTCTGCATGGCCTGCAGGTTGGCCTCACCTAGACCTGGTGAGTGGGCTTGCCACCTGGGCCTCACCCATACCTGGTGACACAGGTCTCACGTGGGCCTCACTTGGACCTGGTGAATCTGGTCCTTACCTGGTCCTCACCCGGAACTGGTAACCCTTGTCACCACCTGGGAATCACGTGGACCTGGTGAATCTGATCCCCATCTGGGCCTTACCTATTCCTGGTGACTTTGATCCCCACCTGGACCTGATTGCTGTGGACTCCTTCTTGGCCTCAACTGGAACTTGTGACTCTGCTCCTAACTGGGCCTCACCCAGATATGGTGACTCTGGTCCTCACCTGTGGACCATTATGACCTGGATACTCTGTTCCACACCTGAACCTCACCTGGACATGATGACTCTGGATACCCTCTGGGCCTCACCCTGACATGGTGACTCTGGTCCCCATCTGGATGTCCCCTAGACCAGGTGAATGTGGTACCCCTCTAGGCGTCAACTAGACCTGGTGACTCTGGTCCTCATCTGGGCCTCACCTGGACCTAGTGAATATTCTCCCCACCTGCGCCTCGATGGACCTGGTGACTCTGGTTCTACCTGGGCATCATTGGGACATGGTTACTGTATTACCCACTGGGACTGACCTGATCCTGGTAACTCTGGTCCTGACTTTGGCCTCTTCTGTACCAGGAGACTCTGGCTCCACCTGGGCCTCACCTGTACCTGGTGACTCTGATCCTAAGCATGGCCTCACCTGACCTGGTGACTGTGGTTCCCATCGGGACCTCACCTGGACCTCATGTCTCCGGTTACACCTGGGCCTCACCAGGACCTGGTGTCTCTGGTACCCACCTAGGTAGCATCAGGATATGGTTACACTGTTCACTAATAGTGACCCAGCCAGACCTATTAACTCTGGACTTCACCTGGGCCACACCTGGACATGGTGACACTGGTTCGAACCTGGGTCTCACCTGGACATGGTGAGTCGGATCCCCACCTGGTCCTCACGTGTAACTGGTGATTCTCATTCCAGCATGGACATCACGTGGACCTGGTGGCTGCAGTGTTTCTAGCTTCTCATGTACCTCGTGACTCTGGTCCCCACCAGGGCTTCACCGGGACCTGGTGAGTGTGGTTGCCACCTGCACCTCACCTGGACCTGCTGATTCTGGTCTGCACCTGAGACTACCCTGAATCTGGTGACTGTGGTTCCCTCCTGGGCTTCACCTGGATTTGGGGACTCCGGTCCCCATCTGGGCCTCACCTGGCCCTGTTGACCATGGTCCTCAACTGGGCAAAATTGGGACCTGGTGACTGTGTTCCACAACTGGACCTCACCTGGACCAGGTGACTCTGGTCCCCCTCTGGGTCTCACCGTGCCCTTGTGACTGTGAACCCCACTTTGGCCTGGCTTCGACCTGCTGACCCTGGTTGCCACCTGCGCCTGACCTCGAACTGTTGACTCTGGTTCTTTCAAGGGCCTTCCCTGGACCTGGTGATCCTGGTCGGACCTGGGCCACACCTGGACGTGGTGACTCCTGTCACCAATGGGTAGTCACCTGGACCTGCTTACTGTGTTCCACACCTGGGCCTCAAGTAGACCTGTTGACCATGGTCCCCAAGCCGGCCTCACATGGACCTGTTGACTCTGATCCCCACCGGGTCCTCACGTGTACCTGGTAACTCTAGTCCTCACCTGGGCCTCATCTGGACCTAGTGACTCTGGTCCCCATCTGGGCTTCACATGGATCTGGTGACTCTGGTCCCCACCTGGACTTCACCTGGATCTCGTGACTCTGGACTCCACCTGGACCTCTCCTGGACCTCGTGACTCTCTTTCCAACATGGACCTCACCTGGATCTGGTGACTCTGGTCCTCAGTTTGGACTCACCTGGACCTGGTGTCTCTCGTCCCCACTTGGACCTAACTCAGAACTGCTGAATCTTGCCCCACCTAGGCCGCACCCAGACCTGGTGACTCTTGTCCCCAGCTATGCCTGAACACGACCTGATGAATCTGGTCCTCACGTGGGCCTCACATGGTCCTGGGACTCAGCTGGATAGAGTGGCTCTGGTTCCCACAAGGGGCTCACCTGATACGGCTGAATGTGGTCTTATTCTATGCCTCACTAGGACCTAGTGATTCTGTTCCCCATCTGGGCCTGCATGGCCCTAGTGACTCTGGTCCTCACCCAGGCGTCACTGGGACCTGGATACTCTATTCCACACCTGGGCCTCACTTTGACCAGGGACCTCTGGTCCCATTCTGGGCCTCAAACTAAACTGGTTACTCTGGTTCCCCCTCTGGCCCTCACCCTGACCTGGTGACTCTGGTCACCCGTTGGGCTTCACTTGGGCCTGGAGAATCTGGTCCTTATCTGTTCCGCACCTGGATCTGGTGACTGGTCGCACCTTGGCCTCACCTGGACTTGGTGAATCTTGTTGCCACCTGCGCCTCACCTGGACCTTGCGACTGTGGTCCCACCTGGACCTCACCTGGACGAGGTGACTGGTTCCCACAGGGACCTCACCTGGACCTGGTGACTCAGGTCCTCATATGGGCATCATGGGACCTGGTTTCTCAGTTCCACATCGGGGCCTCCCCTGGACCTAGTGATTCTTGTCCCCCTCTGGGCCTCACCCTGACGTGGTGACTCCGGTCCCCACCTGGATATCACCAGAACCGGGTGACTCTGGTCCCCCTCTGGGACTCACCCGGAGCTGGGGACACTGGTCCTCAGCTGGTCCTCAACAGGACCTGGTGAATCTACTCCTCACTTAGGCCTCGTCTGGACCTTGTGACTCTTTTCCCATCTGGCATCAATGGGACATGGTTACTCTGTTCCCCACCTTGGCCTCACATGAACATGATAACTTTTATCCACACTTTGGCCTCAACTGGTCCTGATGACCCTGGTCCCCCACCTAGGCCTCAATCTAGACCTGGTGACTGTGGTCCCCACCTGGGTCTCACCTGAATCTGGTGACTCTCGTTCCCACATGAACCACACCTGGACCTGGTGACTGTGGTGTTCTTGTAGACTCACATTTACCTGGTGACACCGGTCCCCACTAGGGCCTCACCTGGTTCTGCTGACTGTGGCCTGTTGGTTGGCCTCATCTGGACCTGGTGAGTGGGGTTGCCACCTGAGGTTCACCCATACCTGGTGACTCAGGAACACACGTGGTCCTCTTTGACCTGGTGAATCTGGTCCTTACATGTTCCTCTCCCAGACCCAGGGACTCTGGTCACCACCTGGGCCTCACCTGGACCTGGTGAATCTCTTCTCCATCTGGGCCTCACCCAGTCTTGGTGACTTTGTTCCACACCTGGACCTGATTGCTTTGGACTCTTTCTTGGCCTCACCTGGAACTGGTGACTCTTATCCTCTCTGCGCGTGACTCAGGCATGGATACTCAGGTCCCCATCTGGATGTCACCTGGACCAGGTGATTCTGGTACCCCTCTAGGTCTAAACAAGATCTGGTGTCTCTGATCCTCAACTGGGCCTCGTCTGGACCTAGTGAATATGCTCCATCTGGGCCTCATTTGGACCTGGTGACTCTCTTCCCTACCTGGGCATCATCAGGACAAGGTTCCACTGCATGGCCTTTAGGTTGGCCGCACCTGGACCTGGTAACTGTGGTTCTACCTGGTCATCATCGGGACGTGGTTACTCTATTCCCAGTGGGACTGACCTGATCGTGGTAACTCTGGTCCTGACTTTGGCCTCTTCTGTGCCATGTGACTCTGGCTCCCCCTGGACCTCACCTGTAAGTGGTGACTCTGATCCTAAGCATGGCCTCACCTCACCTGGTGACTATGGTCTCCATCGGTACCTCACCTGGACCTCATGTCTCTGGTCCCAACTGGCACTCACCAGGACTTGTATCTGGTACCCACCTGAGTAGCATCAGGATATGGTTACACTCTTCACCAACAGTGACGCGGCCGGACCTATTAACTCTCGTCTTCACCTGGTCCACACTTGGACATGGTGACACTGGTTCCCACCAGGGTCTCACCTGGACATGGTGACTCAGATCCCCACCTGCTCCTCACCTGTAACTTGTAATTCTCGTTCCCACATGGACATCATGTGGACCTGGTGGCTGCAGTGTTTCTAGCTTCTCATGTACCTCGTGACTCTGGTCCCCACCAGGGCCTCACCGGGACTTGGTGAGTGTGGTTGCCACCTGCACGTCACCAGGACCTGGTGATTCTGGTCTCCACCTGAGACTACCCTGGATCTGGTGACTGTGGTCCCCACCTGGGCTTCACCTGAATTTGGGACTCCGGTCCCCATCTGGGCCTAAACTGGCCCTGTTGACCATGGTCCTCAACTGTGCAGAATTGGGACCCGGTGACTGTATTCCACAACTGGATCTCACCTGGACAAGGTGACTCTGGTCCCCCTCTGGGTCTCACTTTGCTCTAGTGACTGTGAACCCCACTTTGGCCTGACTTGGACCTGCTGACCCTGGTTGCCACCTGCGCCTGACCTCAAACTGTTGACTCTGGTTCTCTCAAGGGCCTCCCCTGTACCTGGTGATCCTGGTCCCCAATTGGTCCTCAACTGGACGTGGTGACTCTTCTCACCACCGGGGACTCACCTGGACATGATTACTTTGTTCCACACCTGGGACTCACGTAGACCTGTTGACGATGGTCCCTAAGCCGGCCGCACCTGGACCTTTTGACTCTGATCCCCGCCGGGGGCTCACGTGTATCTGGTAACTTTGATCCTCACCTGGGCCTCATCTGGACCTAGTGACTCTGGTCCCCACCTGGGCTTCACCTGGATCTGGTGACTCTGGTCCCCACCTGGACTTCACCTGGATCTGGTGACTCTGGCCCCCACCTGGACCTCTACTGGACCTGGTGACTCTCTTTCCAACATGGACCTCACCTGGATCTGGTGACTCTGGTCCTCAGTTTGGCCTCTCTTGGACTGGTGTCTCTCGTCCCCACTTTGACCTAACTCAGAACTGCTGAATCTTGCCCCACCTAGGCCGCACACAGACCTGGTGACTCTTGTCCCCAGCTATGCCTCAATTCAACCTGATGAATCTGGTCCTGACGTGGGGCTCACATGGACCTAGGACTCAGCTGGATAGAGTGGCTCTGGTTCCCACAAGGGGCACACCTGATACTGGTGATTGTGGTCTTATTCTATGCCTCACCAGGACCTAGTGATTCTGTTTGCCATCTGGGCCTGCATGGCCCTAGTGACTCTGGTCCTCACCCAGGCATCATTGGGACCTGGATACTCTATTCCACATCTGGGCCCCACTTTGACCAGGGACCTCTGGTCCTATTCTGGGCCTCAAACTAAACTGGTTACTCTGGTTCCCCTCTGGGCCTCACCCTTACCTGGTGACTCTGGTCACCCCTTGGGCTTCACTTGGGCCTGGTGAATCTGGTCCTTAGCTGCTCCGCATCTGGATCTGGTGACTGGTGGCCACCTGGGCCTCACCTGGACTTGGTGAATCCTGTTGCCAACTGCGCCTCACCTGGACCTTCTGACTGTGGTCCCAACTGGACCTCACCTGGATCTGGTGGCTCTGGTTCCCATATGGGGCTCTCCTGGACCTGGTTCCTGTGGTCTCCATCTGGCCTCACCTGGAACACAATGACTCTGATCCATATATGGTCCTCTCCTGGACCTGTTGACTCTGGTCCTTACCTGGTCATCATTGGGACCTGGATACTCTCTATATAGCTGAGCCTCACCTGGACCTGGTGACTGTGGTCCCACCTGGGCCTCTCCTGGACGAGGTGACTGGTTCCCACAGGGACCTCACCTGGACCTGGTGACTCAGGTCCTCATATGGGCATCATGGGACCAGGGTTCTCAGTTCCACATCGGGGTCTCATCTGTACCTAGTGATTCTCGTCCCCCTCTGTGCCTCACCCTGATATGGTGACTCTGCTCCCCACCTGGATGTCACCAGAACCGGGTGACACTGGTCACCCTCTGGGAGTCACCCGAAGCTGGGGACACTGCTCCTCAACTGGGCCTCAACAGGACCTGGTGCATCTACTCCTCACTAAGGCCTCGTCTGGACCTTGTGAATCTTTTCCCACCTGGCATCAATGGGACATGGTTACTCTTCCCACCTGGGCCTCACATGGACATGATAACTTTGCTCCACACTTTGGCCTCAACTGGTCCTGATGATTCTGGTCCCCCGACCTAGGCGTCAATCTGGACCTGGTGACTGTGGTCCCCACCTGGGTCTCACCTGGACCTGGTGACTCTCGTTCCCACATGAACCACACCAGGTCCTGGTGACTGGGTTGTTCTTGTAGAATCACTTTTAACTGGTGACTCCAGTCCCCACTAGGGCTCACGTGAATCGGGTGCCTTGGCCTGCAGGTTGGCCTCACATGGACCTGGTTAGTGGGGATGCCACTTGGGTCTCACCCATACTTGGTGACTCACGTCTCCACCTGTGCCTCTTGGAACTGGTGAATCTGGTCCTTACCTTGTCCTCTCCCAGACCCGGGGACTCTGGTCACCACGTGGGCCTCACCTGGACCTGGTGATTCCGGTCACCATCTGGGCCTCACTCAGTCCTGGTGACTTTGTTCCCCACCTTGACCTGATTGCTGTGGACTCTTTCATGGCCTCACCTGGACCTGGTGACTCTGATCCTATCAGCTTGTCACCCAGACCTGGTGACTCTGGTCCTCACCTGGGCATCATTGGTACCTGGTGACTCTGTTCCACAGCTGAGCCTCACCTGGACATGAGGCTCTGGACTCTCGAACCACTCTGGGCCTAACCCTGACCTGGTGACTCTGGTCTCCATCTGGATGTCACCTGGACCAGGTGATTCTGGTACCCCTCTCGGCCTCAACCAGTTCTGGTGACTCTGGTCCTCAACTGGGCCTCACCTGGACCTATTGAATATGCTCCATCTGGGCCTCATTTGGACCTGGTGACTCTGGTCCCTACCTGGGCATCATCGGGACATGGATCCACTGCAAGGCCTGTAGGTTGGCCTCAGCTGGACCTGGTAACTCTGGTCCCTACCTGGGCATCATCGGTACACCGTTCCTCTGCATGGCCTCCAGGTTGGCCTCACCTGGACCTAGTGAGTGGGGTTGCCACCTGGGGCTCACCCATACCTGATGACACAGGTCCCCACGTGGGCCTCACTTGGACGTGGTGAATCTGGTCCTTACCTGGTCCTCACCCGGAACTCCTAACTCGGGTCACCACCTGGGAATCACATGAACCTGGTTAATCTGGTCCCCATCTGGTCCTCATCCAGTCCTGGTGACTTTGTCACCCCACCTGGACCTGATTGCTGTGGACTCCTTCTTGGCCTCACCTGGAACTAGTGACTCTGATCTTAACTGGGCCTCACCCAGATCTGGTGACTCTGGTCTTCACCTATGGACCATTAGGACCTGGATACTCTGTTCCACACCTGAGCCTCACCTGGACATGATGACTCTGGATCCCCTCTGGGCCTCACCCTGACATGATGACTCTGGTCCACATCAGGATGTCACCTAGACTAGGGGAATCTGGTATCCCTCTAGGACTCAACTTGACCTGGTGACTCTGGTCCTGAACTGGGCCTCACGGGGACCTAGTGAACATGCTCCCCACCTGCGCCTCATCTGGATCTGGTGACTCTGGTTCTACATGGGAATCACTGGGACCTGGATACTCTCTTATATACCTGGGCCTCACCTGGACCTGGTGACTGTGGTCCCACCTGGGCCTCACCTGGACGAGGTGACTGGTTCCCACAGGGACCTCACCTGGACCTGGTGACTCAGGTCCTCATATAGGCATCATGGGACCTGGTTTCTCAGATCCACATCGGGGCCTCACCTGGACGACTCTGACTCTGGTCCCCACCTGGATATCACCAGGACCGGGTGACTCTGGTCCCCCTCTGGGAATCACCCGGGGCTGTCGACACTTGTCCTCAGCTGGGCCTCAACAGGACCTGGTGAATCTACTCCTCACTTAGGCTTCGTCTGGACCTTGTGACTCTTTTCCCACCTGGCATCAATGGGACATGGTTACTCTGTTTCCCACCTGGGTCTCACCTGGACATGATAACTTTGCTCCACACTTTGGCCTCAACAAGTCCTGATGACTCTGGTCCCCCTACCTAGTCCTCAATCTGGACCTGGGGACTATGGTCCCCACCTGGGTCTCACCTGGACCTGGTGACTCTCTTTCCCACATGAACCACACCTGGACCTGGTGACTGTGGTGTTCTTGTAGACTCACATTTACCTGGTGACTCCGGTCCCCACCTGGGTCTCACCTGGACCTGGTGACTCTCGTTCCCACATGAACCACACCTGGACCTGGTGACTGTGGTGTTCTTGTAGACTCACATTTACCTGGTGACTCCGGTCCCCACTAGGGCCTCACCTGGATCTGGTGACTCTGGCCTGCAGGTTGGCCTCACCTGGACCTGGTGAGTGGGTTGCCTCTAGGGCCTCACCCATACCTGGTGACTCAGGTCCCCATGTGAGCCTCTTGGACCTGGTGAATCTGGTCCTTACCTGGTCCTCTCCCAGACCCGATGACTCTGGTCACCACCTGGGCCTCACCTGGATCTGGTGAATCTGGTCCCAATCTGGGCCTCACCCATTCTTAATGACTTTGTTCCACACCTTGACCTGATTGCTGTGGACTCTTTCTTGGCCTCACCTGGAACTGGTGACTCTGATCCTATCTGCGCGACACCCAGACCTGTTGACTCTGGTCCTCACCTGGGCATCATTCTTACCTGGTGACTCTGTTCCACACCTGAGCCTCACCTGGTCATGATGACTCTGGAACTTCTCTGGGCCTCACCCTGACCTGGTGACTCTGGTCCCCATTAGGACGTAACCTGGACTGGGTGATTCTGGTTCCCATCTAGGCCTCAAGCATATCTGGTGATTCTGGTCCTCAACTGGGCCTCACGTGGACTTAGTGAATATGCTCCATCTTGGCCTCATTTGGACCTGGTGACTCGGGTCCCTAACTAGGCATCATCGGGACATGGTTCTGCGCATCGCCTGCAGGTTGGCCTCACCTGAACCTGGTGAGTGGGATTGCCACCTGTGGCTCACCCATACCTGGTGACTCAGGTCCCCACGTGGGCCTCTTGGACCTGGTGAATCTGGTCCTTACCTCGTCTTCTCCCAACCTGGGGACTCTGGTCATCACCTGGGCCTCACTTGGAGAAGGGAAACTGGTCCCCATCTGGGCCTCACCCAGTCCTGGTTACTTTGTTCCCCACCTGGAACTGATTGCTGTGGACTCTTTCTTTGCCTCACCTGCAAATGGTGACTCTGATCCTATCTGCGCGTCACCTAGATCTGTTGATTCTGGTCCTCATGTGGGCATCTTGGTACCTGGTGACTCAGTTCCACACCTGAGCCTAACCTGGACATGATGACTCTGGAACCTCTCTGGGCCTCACCCTGTCCTGGTGACTCTGGTCCCCACCTGGATGTCACCTGGACCAGGGGATTATGGTCTCACCACGCCCTAGTGACTGTGAACCCAAGTTTGCCCTGACTTGGACCTGCTGACCCTGGTTGCCACCTGCGCCTGACCTCGAACTGTTGACTCTGGTACTTTCAAGGGCCTACCCTGTACCTTGTGATCCTGGTCCCCACCTGGGACTCACCTGGACGTGGTGACTCGTGTCACAACCGCGTACTCACCTGGACCTGCTTACTGTGTTCCACATCTGGGCCTCAAGTAGACTTGTTGACCATGGTGCCCAAGCCGGCCTCACATGACCTGTTGCCTCTGATGCCCACCGGGGCCTCACGTGTACCTGGTAACTCTGGCCCTCTCCTGGGCCTCATCTGGACCTAGTGACTCTGGTCCCCACCTTGGCTTCAACTGGATCTGGTGACTCTGGTCCCCACCTGGACTTCACCTGGATCTGGTGACTTTAGTCGCCACCTGGACCTCTCCTGGACCTGGTGACTCTCTTTCCAACATGGACCTCACCGGTATCTGGTGACTCTGGTCCTCCCTTTGGCCTCACCTGGACCTGGTGTCTCTCGTCCCCACTTTGACCTAACTCAGAACTACTGAATCTTGCCCCACCTAGGCCGCACCCAGACCTGGTGACTCTTGTCCCCAGCTAAGCCTCAATTCGACCTGATGAATCTGGTCCTCAAGTGGGCCTCACATGGACCTGGGACTCAGCTGGATAGAGTGGCTCTGGTTCCCACAAGGGGCTCACCTGATACTGGTGACTGTGTTCTTATTCTATGCCTCACAAGGCACTAGAGATTCTGTTCCCCATCTGGGCCTGCATGGCCCTAGTGACTTTGGTCCTCACCCAGGAATCATTGGGAACTGGATACTCTATTCCACACCTGCGCCTCACTCTGACCAGGGACCACTGGTCCCATTCTGGGCCTCAAACTAAACTGCTTACTCTGGTTCCCCTCTGGGCCTCACCCTTACGTGGTGACTCTGGTCACCCCTTGGGCTTCACTTGGGCCTGGTGAATCTGGTCCTTAGCTGGTCCACACCTGGATCTGGTGACAGGTCGCCACCTGGGCCTCACCTGGACTTGGTGAATCCTGTTGCCACCTGCGCCTTACCTGGACCTTGTGACTGTGGTCCCACCTGGACCTCACCTAGATCTGGTGGCTCTGGTTCCCATATGGCGCTCTCCTGGTCCTGGTTCCTGTGGTCTCCTTCTGGCCTCACTTAGAACACAATGACTCTGATCCATATTTGGGCCTCTGCTGGACCTGTTGACTCTGGTCCTTTCCTGGCCATCATTGGGACCTGGATACTCTCTTATATACCTGGGCCTCACCTGGACCTGGTAACTGTGGTCCCACCTGGGCCTCACATGGACGAGGTGACTGGTTCCCACAGGGACCTCACCTGGACCTGGTGACTCAGGTCCTCATATGGGCATCATGAGACCTGGTTTTTCAGTTCCACATCGGGGCCTCACATGGACCTAGTGATTCTCGTCCCCCTCTGGGCCTCACACTGACGTGCTGACTCTGGTCCCCACCTGGATATCACCAGAACCGGGTGACTCTGGTCCCCCTCTTGGACTCATCCGGACCTGGGGACACTGGTCCTCAACTGGGTCTCAACAGGACCTGGTGAATCTACTCCTCACTTAGGCCTCGTCTGGACCTTGTGACTCTTTTCCCACCTGGCATCAATGGGACATGGTTACTCTCTTCCGCACCTGGGCCTCACATGGACATGATAACTTTGCTCCGCCCTTTGGCCTCAACTGGTCCTGATGACCCTGGTCCTCCCACCTAGGCCTCAATCTGGACCTGGAGACTGTTGTCCCCACCTGGGTGTCACCTGGACCTGGTGACTCTCGTTCCCACATGAACCACACCTGGACCTGGTGACTGTGGTTTTCTTGTAGACTCACATTTACCTGGTGACTCCGGTGCCCACTAGGGACTCACGTGGATCTGGTGACTCTGGCCTGCTGGTTGGCCTCACTTGGACCTGATGAGTGGGGTTGCCACCTGGGCCTCACCCAAAACTGGTGACTCAGGTCCCCACGTGGGCCTATTGGACCTTTTAATCTGGTCATTACCTGGTCCTCTCCCAGACCCGGGGACTCTGGTCCCCAACTGGGCCTCACCTGGACCTGGTGAATCTGGTCCCCATCTGGGCCTCACCCAGTCCTGGTGACTTGGTTCCCCACCTGGACCTGATTGGTGTGGTCACTTTCTTGGCCTCACCTGGAACTGGTGACTCTGATCCTATCTGCGCGTCACCCAGTCCTGGTGACTCTGGTCCTCACCTGGGCATCATTGGTATCTGGTGACTCTGTTCCACACCTGAGCCTCACCTGGACATGATGACTCTGGAACCACTCTGGGCCTCACCCTGACCTAGTGACTCTGGACCCCATCTGGATGTCACCTGGACCAGGTGATTCTGGTACCCCTCTAGGCCTCAACCAGATCTGGTGACTCTGGTCCTCAACTGGGGCTCACCTGGACCTAGTGAATATGCTCCATCTGGGCCTCTTTTGGACCTGGTGACTCTGGTCCCTACCTGGGCATCATAGGGACATGGTTCCAATGCATGGTCTGCATGTTGGCCTCACCTGGACATGGTAACTCTAGTCAGTACCTGAGTATCATTGGGATATTGTTCCTCTGCATGGCCCGACTTTGGAATCACCTGGGCCTGGTGAGTGGTGTTGTCATCTGGGCCTCAACCATGCCTGGTGACACAGGTCCCCACGCGGGCCTCACTTGGACCTGGTGAATCTGGTCCTTACCTGGTCCTCACCCGGAACTGGTAACTCTGGTCACCACCTGGGATTCACCTGGCCCTGGTGAATCTGGTCCCCATCTGGGCCTCACCCAGTCCTGGTGACTTTGTTCCCCACCTGGGCCTGATTGCTGTGGACTCCTTCTTGGCCTCACCTGGAACTGGTGACTCTGATCCTAAGTGGGTCTCACCCAGATCTGGTGACTCTTGTCCTCACCTGTGGACCATTATGACCTGGATACTCTGTTCCACACCTGAGCCTCACCTGGACATGATGAATCTGGATCCCCTCTGGGCCTCAGCCTGACATGTGGACTCTGTTCCCCATCTGGATGTCACATAGACCAGGTGAATCTGGTATCCCTCTAGGCCTCAACTTGACCTGGTGACTCTGGTCCTCAACGGCCTCACCGGAATCTAGTGAACATGGTCCCCACGTGCGCCTCATCTGGACCTGGTGACTCTGGTTCTACCTGGGCATCATGGGTACATGGTTACTGTATTACCCTCTGGGATTGACCTGATCCTGGTAACTCTGGTCCTAACTTTGGGCTCTTGTACCAGGTGACTCTGGCTCCACCTGGGCCTCACCTGTAACTGGTGACTCTGATCCTAAGCATGGCCTCACCTGACCTGCTGACTGTGGTTCCCATCGGGAAATCACCTGGACTTCATGTCTCTGGTCCCACCTAGCCTCACCAGGACCTGGTGTCTCCGGTACCCACCTGGGTAGCATCAAGATATGCTTACACTGTTCACTAACAGTGACCAAGCCGGACCTATTAACTCCGGTCTTCACCTGAGCCACACCTAGACATGGTGACACTGGTTCCCACCTGGGTCTCACCTGGACATGGTGAGTCGGATCCCCACCTGGTCCTCACCTGTAACTGGTGATTCTTGTTCCCACATGGACATCTTGTGGACCTGGTGGCTGCAGTGTTTCTAGCTTCTCATGTACCTCGTGACTCTGGTCCCCAGCAGGGCCTGAACGGGACCTGGTGAGTGTGGTTGCCACCTGCACCTCACCTGGATCTGGTGATTCTGGTCTGCACCTGAGACTACCCTGGATCTGGTGACTGTGGTCCCCACCTGGGCTTCACCTGGATTTCGGGACTCTGGTCCCCATCTAGGCCTCACCTGGCCGTGTTGACCATGGTCCTCTACTGGGCAAAATGGGGACCCGGTGGCTGTGTTCCACAACTGGACCTCACCTGGACCAGTTGACTCTGGTCCCCCTCTGGGTCTCACCGTGCCCTAGTGACTCTTAACCCCACTTTGGCCTGACTTGGACCTGCTGACCCTTGTTGCAACCTGCTCCTGACCTCGAACTTTTGACTCTGGTTCTGTCAAGAGCCTCCCCTGGACCTGGTGATCCTGGTCCCCACCTGGGCCTCACCTGGACGTGGTGACACTTGTCAACACCGGGGACTCACCTGGCCCTTGTTACTGTGTTCTACACCTGGACCTCAAGTAGACCTGTTGCCTCTGATCCACACCGGGGCCTCAGTTGTCTGGTAACTCTGGTCCTCACCTGGCCTCATCTGGACCTAGTGACTCTGGTCACCACCTGGGCTTCACCTGGATCTGGTGACTCTGGGCCCACCTGGACTTCACCTGGATCTGGTGACTCTGGTCCCCACCTGGACATCTCCTGGACCTGGTGACTCTCTGTCCAACATGGACCACCTGGATCTGGTGACTCTGGTCCACCCCAGGACGTCTCCTGGACCTGGTGACTCCTTTCCAACATGGACCTCATGTGGATCTGGTGACTCTGGTCCTCAGTTTGGCCTCACCTGGACTTGGTGTCTCTCGTCCCCACTTTGACCTAACTCAGAACTGCTGCATCTTGCCCACATAGGCCGCACCCAGACCTGGTGACTCTTGTCCCCAGCTATGCCTCAATTCGACCTGATGAATCTGGTCCTCACGTGTGCCTCACATGTACCTGGGACTCAGCTGGATAGAGTGGCTCTGGTTCCCACAAGGGGCACACATGATACTGCTGACTGTGGTCTTATTCTATGCCTCACCAGGACGTAGTTATTCTGTTCCCCATCTGGGCCTGCATGGCCCTAGTGACTCTGGTCCTCACCCAGGCATCATTGGGTGATGGACCCAATGATCCTCACCCTGGATACTCTATTTCACACCTGGGCCTCACTTTGACCAGGGACTTCTGGTCCCATTCTGGGCCTCAAACTAAACTGGTTACTCTGGTTCCCCTCAGGGCCTCAGCCTTACCTGGTGACTCTGGTCACCCCTTGGGCTTCACTAGGGTTTGGTGAATCTGGTCCTTAGCTGGTCCGCACCTGAATCTGGTGACTGGTCGCCACCTGGGCCTCACCTGGACTTGGTGAATCCTGTTGCCACCTGCGCCTCACCTGGACCTTGTGACTGTGGTCCCACCTGGACCTCACCTGGATCTGGTGGCTCTGGTTCCCATATGGGGCTCTCCTGGACCTGGTTCCTGTGGTCTCCAACTGGCCTCACTTGGAACACAATGACTCTGAACAATATTTGAGCCTCTCCTGTACCTGTTGAATCTGGTCCTTACTTGGGCATCATTGGTCGCTGGATACTCTCTTATATACCTGGGCCTCACCGGGATCGGTGACTGTGGTCCCACCTGAGCCTCACCTGGACGAGGTGACTGGTTCCCACAGGGAGCTCACCTGGACCTGGTGACTCAGGTCCTCATATGGGCATCATGGACCTGGTTTCTCACTTCCATATTGGGGCCCCACTTGGACCTAGTGATTCTCGTCCCACTCTGGGCCTCACCCTGACGTGGTGAGTCTGGTCCCCACCTGGATATCACCAGAACCGGGTCACTCTGGTCCCCCTCTGGGACTCTCCCGGAGCTGGGGACACTGGTCCTCAACTGGGCCTCAACAAGACCTGGTGAATCTACTCCTCACTCAGGCCTCGTCTGGACCTGTGACTTTTTTCCCACCTGGCATCAATGGGACATGGTTACACTGTTCCCCACCTGGGCCTCACCTGGACATGATAACTTTGCTCCACACTTTGGCCTCAACTGGTCCTGATGACTCTGGTCCCCCCACCTAGGCCTCAATCTAGACCTGGTGACTGTGGTCCCCACCTGGGTCTCACCTGGACCTGGTGACTCTTGTTCCCACATGAACCACACCTGGACCTGGTGGCTGTGGTGTTCTTGTAGACTCATATTTACCTGGTGACTCCGGTCCCCACCAGGGCCTCACGTGGATCTGGTGACTCTGACCTGCATGTTGGACTCACCGGGACCTGCTGAGTTTGGTGACCAACTGGGCCTCACCCATACCTGGTGACTCAGGTCCCCACCTGGGCATCTTGGACCTGGTGAATCTGGTCCTTACCTGGTCCTCTCCCAGACCCGGGGACTCTGGTCACCACCTGGGCCTCACCTGGATCTGGTGAATCTGGTCCCCATCTGGGCCTCACCCAGTCCTGGTGACTTCGTTCCACACGTGGACCTGATTGCTCTGGACTCTTTCTTGGCCTCACCTGGAACTGGTGACTCTGATCCTATTTGCGCGTCACCCAGACCTGGCGACTCTGACCCTAACATGGGCATCATTAGTACCTGGTGACTCTGTTCCACGCCTGAGCCTCACCTGGACATGATGACTCTGGAACCTCTCTGGGCCTCACCCTGACCTGGTGAGGCTGGTCCCCATCTGGATGTCACCTGGACCAGGTGATTCTGTACCCCGATAGTCCTCAACCAGTTCTGGTGACTCTGGTCTTCAACTGGGCCTCACCTGGAACTAGTGAATATGCTCCATCTTGGCCTCATTTGCACCTGGTGACTCTGGTCACTACCTGGGCATCATCGGGACATGGTTCCACAGCATGGCCTGCAGGTTGGCCTCACCTGGACATGGTAAGCCCTGTCCCTAGCTGGGCATCATCGGGACATGGTTCCTCTGCATGGCCTGCAGGTGGCCTCACCTGGACCTGTTGAGTGGGGTTGCCACCTGGGCCTCACCCATACCTGGTGACTAAGGTTCCCAAGTGGGCCTCACTTGGACCTTGTATCTGGTCCTTACCTGGTGCTCACCCGTACCTGGTAACTCTGGTCACCACCTGGGAATCAACTGGACCTGGTGAATCTGGTCCCCATCTGGGCCTCACCCAGTCCTGGTTACTTTGTTCCCACCTGGACCTGATTGCTAAGGACTCCTTCTTGGCCTAACCTAGAACTGGTGACTCTGATCCTAACTGGGCCTCACCCAGATCTGGTGACTCTGGTCCTCACCTGTGGACCATTAAGTCCTGGATACTCTGTTCCACACCTTACCTCACCTGGACATGATGACTCTGGATCCCCTCTGGGCCACAGCCTGACATGGTGACACTGGTCCCCATCTGGATGTCACCTAGACCAGGTTAATCTGGTACCCCTCTAAGCCTAAACTAGCCCGGGGGCATCTGGTCCTCAAGTGGGCCTCACCGGGACCTACTGAATATGCTCCCCACCTGCGCCTCATCTGGACGTGGTGACTCGGGTTCTACTTGGGCATCATCGGGACATGGTTACTCTATTCCCCACTGGGACTGACCTGATCCTGGTAACTCTGGTCCTGACTTTGGCCTCTTCTGTACCAGGTGACTCTGGTTCCACCTGGTCCTCACCTGTAACTGGTGACTCTGATCCTAAGCATGGCCTCACCTGACCTGGTGACTGTGGTTCCCATTGGGACCTCACCTGGACCTCATGAATCTGGTCCCACCGGGGCCTCACCAGGACCTGGTGTCTCTGGTACCCACCTGGGTAGCATAAGGATATGGTTACACTGTTCTCTAACAGTGACCCAGCCGGACCTATTCACTCTGCTCTTCAATTGGGCTACACCTGGACATGGTGACTCTGGTCTGCACCTGAGACTTCCCTGGATCTGGTGACTGTGGTCCCCACCTGGGCTTCACCTTGACTTGGGGACTCAGATCCCCATCTGGGCCTCACCTGGCCCTGTTGACCATGGTCCTCAACTGGGCAAAATTGGGACCCGGTGACTGTGTTCCACAACTGGACCTCACCTGGACCAGGTGAATCTGGCCCCCTCTGGGTGTCACCGTGCCCTAGTGACTGTGAAACCCACTGTGGCCTGACTTGGACCTGCTGACCCTGGTTGCCACCTGCGCCTGGCCTCGAACTGTTGACTCTGGTTCTTGCAAAGTCCTCCCCTGGACCTGGTGATCCTGGTCCCCACCTGGGCCTCACCTGGACGTGGTGACTCTTGTCACCACCAGGGACTCACCTGGACCTGCTTACTTTGTTCCAAACCTGGGCCTCAAGTAGATCTGTTGACCATGGTCCCTAAGGCGGCCTCACATGGACCTGTTGCCTCTGATCCCCACCGGGGCATCACGTTTACCTGGAAACTCTGGTCCTCACCTGGGCCTCATCTGGACCTAGTGACTCTGGTCCCCACCTGGGCTTCACCTGTATCTGGTGACTCTGGTCCCCACCTGGAGTTCACCTGGATCTGGTGACTCTGGTCCCCACCTGGACCTCTCCCGACCTGGTGACTCTCTTTCCAACATGGACCTCACCTGGATCTGGTAACTCTGGTCCTCAGTTTGGCCTCACCTGGACCTGGTGTCTCTCATCCCCACTTTGACCTAACTCAGAACTGCTGAATCATGCCCCACCTAGACCGCACCCAGACCTGGTGACTCTTGTCCCCAGCTATGCCTCAATTCGACCTGATGAATCTGGTCCTCACGTGGGCCTCACATGGACCTGGGACTCAGCTGCATAGAGTGGCTGTGGTTCCCACAAGGGGCTCACCTGATACTGGTGACTGTGGTCTTATTCTATGCCTCACCAGAACCTAGTGATTCTCGTCCCTTTCTGGGCTTCATCCTGACGTGGTGACTCTGGTCACCACCTGGATATCACCAGAACCAGTGACTCTGGTCCCCCTCTGGGACTCACCCGGAGCTGGGGACAGTGGTCCTAATCTGGGCCTCAACAGGACCTGATGAATCTACTCCTCAGTTAGGCCACGTCTGGACCTTGTGACTCTTTTCCCACATGGCATCAATTGGACATGGTTACTCTGTTCCCCACCTGGGCCTCACCTGGACATGATAACTTTTTCTACACTTTGTTCTCAACTGGTCTTGGTGACTCTGGTCCCCTCACCTAGGCCTCAATCTGGACCTGGTGACTGTGGTCCCCACCTGGGTCTCACCTGGACCTGGTAACACTCCTTCCCACATGAACCACAGGAGGACCTGGTGACTGTGGTGTTCCTGTAGACTCATATTTACCTGGTGACTCCGGTCCCCACTAGGGCCTCACCTGGATCTGGAGACTCTGGCTTGCAGGTTGGCCTCACCTGGACCTGGTGAGTGGGGTTGCCACCTGGGCCTCACCCATACCTGTTGACTCAGGTCCCCACGTGGGCCACTTGGACCTGGTGAATCTGGTCCTTACCTGGTCCTTCCCGGACCCGGGGACTCTGGTCACCACCTGGGACTCACCTGGACCTGGTGAATCTGGTCCCCATTTGGGTCTCAACCAGTCCTGGGTTCTTTGTTCCCCACCTGGACCTGATTGCTCTGGACTCTTTCTTGGCCTCACCTGGAACTGGTGACTCTGATTCTATCTGCGCATCACCCAGACCTGGTGACTCTGGTCCTCACCTGGGCATCGTTGGTACCTGGTGACTCTGTTCCACACCTGAGCCTTACCTGGACTTGATGACTGTGGAAAATCTCTGGGCCTCACCCTGACCTGGTGACTCTGGTCCCCATCTGGATGTCACCTGGACCAGGTGATTCTGGTACCCCTCTAGGCCTCAACCAGATCTGGGGACTCTGGTCCTCAACTGGGCCTCACCTGGACCTAGTGAATATGCTCCATCTGGGCCTCATTTGGACCTGGTGACTCTGGTCCCTACCTGGGCATCATTGGGACATGGTTCCACTGCATGGCCTGAAGGTTGGCCTCACCTGGATCTGGTAACTCTGGTCCCAACCTGGGCATCATCGTGACATGGTTCCTCTGCATGGCCTGCATGTTGGCCTCACCTGGACCTGGGGTTGGGGTTGCCACATGGGCCTCACCCATACCTGGTGACTCAGGTCCCCACGTGGGCCTCACGTGGACCTGTTGAATCTTGTCCTTACCTGGTCCTCACCCGGAACTGGTAAGTCTGGTCACCACCTGGAAGTCACCTGGACCTGGTGAATCTGGTCCCCATCTGGGCCTCACCCAGTCCTGGTGAATTTGTTGCCCACCTGGACCTGATTGCTGTGGAATCCTTCTTGGCCTCACCTGGAATTTGTGACTCTGATCCTAAGTGGGCCTCACCCAGATCTGGTGACTCTGGTCCTCACCTGAGGAGCATTTTGATCTGGATACTCGGTTCCACACCTGAGCCTCACCTGGACATGATGACTCTTAATCCCCTCTGGGCCTCACCCTGTCATGGTGACTCTGGTCCCCACCTGGATGTCACCTAGACCAGGTGAATCTGGTACCCCTCTAGGTCTCAACTAGACCTGGCGACTATGGTCCTCAACTGGGCCTCAGCGGGACCTAGCAAACATGCTCCCCACCTGCGCCTCATCTGGACCTGGTGACTTGGTTCTCCCTGGGCTTCATCCGGACATGTTTACTCTATTCCCCACTGGGACTGACCTGATCCTGGTAACTCTCGTCCTGACTTTGGCCTCGTCTGTACCAGGTGACTCTGGCACCACTTGGGCCTCACTTTTATCTGGTGACACTGATTCTAAGAAAGACCTCACCTGACCTGGTGACTGTGGTTCCCATCAGGACCTCACCTGGACCTCATGTCTCTGGACCCACCTGGGCCTCCCCGAGACCTGGTGTCTCTGGTACCCACCTGGGTAGCATCAGGATATGGTTACCCTGTTCACTATCAGTGACCAAGCCGGACCTATTAACTCTGGTCTTCACATGGGCCACACCTGGACATGGTGAAACTGGTTCCCAACTGGGACTCACCTGGACATGGTGAGTCGGATCCCCACCTGGTCCTCACCTGTAACTGGTGATTCTCGTTCCCACATGTACATCATGTGGACCTGGTGGCTGCAGTGTTCCTAGCTTCTCATGTACCTCGTGACTCTGATCCCCACCAGGGCCTCACCGGGTCCTGGTGAGTTTGGTTTCACTTGCACCTCACCTGACCTGGTGATTCTGGTCTGCACCTGAGACTACCCTGGATCTGGTGACTGTGGTCCCCACCTGGGATTCACCTGGATTTCAGGACTCCGGTCCCCATCTGGGCCTCACCTGGCCCTGTTGACCATGGTCCTCAACTGGGCAAATTTGGGACCCGGTGACTGTGTTCCACAACTGGACCTCACCTGGACCAGGTCACTCTGGTCCCCCTCTGGGTCTCACGTGCCCTAGTGACTGTGAACTCCACTTTGGCCTGACTTGGACCTGCTCACCCTGGTTGCCACCTGCGCGTGAACTCGAACTGTTGACTCTGGTTCTTTCAAGGGCCTCCACTGTACCTGGTGATTCTGGTACCCACCTGGGCCAAACCAGGACGTGGTGACACTTGTCACCACCGGGGAATCACCTGGACCTGCTTACTGTGTTCCACACCTGGGCCTCAAGTAGACCTGTTGACCATGGTCCCTAAGCCGGCCTCACATGACCTGTTGCCTCTGATCCCCACCGGGGCCTCACGTGTACCTGGTGACTCTGGTCCTCACCTGGGCCTCATCTGGACATAGCGACTCTGGTCCCCACCTGGACTTCACCTGGATCTCGTGACTCTGGGCCCCACCTGGACTTCATCTGGATCTGATGACACTGGTCCCCACCTGGACGTCACCTGGACCTGGTGACTCTTGTACTCAGTTTGGCCTCACCTGGACCTGTTGACTCTTGTCCCCACTTTGACCTATCTCAGAACTGCTGAATCTTGCCCCAACTAGGCCGCACCCAGAACTGGTGACTCTTGTCCTCACCTATGCCTCAATTCGACCTGATGAATCTGGTCCTCACGTGGGTCTCACATGGACCTGGGACTCAGCTGGATAGAGTGGCTCTGGTTCCCACAAGGGGCTCACCTGATACTGCTGACTGTGGTCTTATTCTATGCCTCACCAGGACCTGGTGATTCTGTTCCCCATCTAGACCTGCATGGTCCTAGTAACTCTGTTCCTCACCCAGGCATCATTGGGACCTGGATACTCTATTCCACACCTGGGCCTCACTCTGACCAGGGACCTCTGGTCCCATTCTGGGCCTCAAACTAAACTGGTTACTCTGGTACCCCCTCTGGGCCTCACCCTTACCTGGTGACTCTGGTAACCCCTTTGACTTCTCTTGGGCCTGGTGAATCTGGACCTTAGCTGGTCCGCACCTGGATGTGGTGACTGGTCGCCACCTGGGCCTCCCCTGGTCTTGGTGAATCCTGTTGCCAATTGCGCCTCACCTGGAACTTGTGACTGTTTTGCCACCTGGACCTCACATGGTTCTGGTGGCTGTGTTTAACATATGGGGCTCTCCTGGACCGGGTTCCTGTGGTCTCCATCTGGCCTCACCTGGAACACAATGACTCTTTTCCATATTTGGGCCTATCTTGGATCTCTTGTCTCTGATCCTTACCTGGCCTCATTGGGACCTGGATACTCACTTATATACCTGGGCCTCACCTGGACCTGTTGACGGTGGTCCCACCTGGGCCTCACTTGGACGAGGTGCCTGGTTCCCACAGGGACCTCACCTGGACCTGGTGACTCAGGTCCTCATATGGGCATCATGGGACCTGGTTTCTCAGTTCCACATCGGGGCCTCACCTGGACCTAGTGATTCTCGTCCCCCTCTTGGCCTCACCCTGACGTGGTGACTCTGGTCTCCAGCTGGATATCACCAGAACGGGTGACTCTGGTCCCTCTCTGGGACTCAGCCTTACCTGGTGACTCTGGTCACCCCTTGGGCTTCACTAGGTTCTGGTGAATCTGGTCCTTAGCTGGTCCGCACCTGGATGTTGTGACTGGTCGCCACCTGGGCCTCACCTGGACTTGGTGCATCCTGTTGCCACCTTGGCCTCACCTGGACCTTGTGACTGTGGTCTTACCTGGACCTTACCTGGATCTGGTGGCTCTGGTTCCCATATGGGGTTCTCCTCGACCTGGTTCCTTGGTCTCCATCTGGCCTCACTTGGAAAACAATGACTTTGATCCATATTTGGGCCTCTCCTGGATCTGTTGACTCTGGTCCTTCCCTGGGCATCATTGGGACCTGGATACTCTCTTATATACCTTGGCCTTACCTGGACCTTGTGACTGTGGTCCCACGTGGGCCTCACCTGGACGAGGTGACTGGTTCCCACAGGGCCCTCACCTGGACCTGGTGACTCAGGTCCTCATATGAGCATCATGGGACCTGGTTTCTCAGTTCCACATCGGGGCCTCACCTGGACCTAGTGTTTCTCGTCCCCCTCTGAGCCTCTCCCTGACGTGGTGACTCTGGTCCCCACCTGGATATCACCAGAACCGGGTGACTCTGGTCCCTCTCTGGGTCTCACCCGGAGCTGGGGACACCGGTCCTAAACAGGGCCTCAACAGGACCTAGTGAATCTACTCCTCACTTTGGCCTCGTCTAGACCTTGGGACTCTTTTCCCACCTGGCATCAATGGGACATGGTTACTCTGTTCCCCACCTGGCCTCACCTGGACATGGTAACTTTTCTCCACACATTGGCCTCAACTGGTGCTGATGACTCTGGTCCCACGACGTAGGCCTCAATCTGGACCTGGTGACTGTGGTCCCCACCTGGGTCTCTCCTGGACCTGGTGACTCTCGTTCCCACATGAACAACACCTGGACCTGGTGACTGTGGTGTTCTTGTAGACTCAGATTTACCTGGTGATTCCGGTCCCCACTAGGGCCTCAACTGGATCTAGTGACTCTGGCCAAAAGTTGGCCTCACCTGGACCTGGTGAGTGGGGTTGCCACCTGGGCCTCACCCATACCTGGTGACCCAGGTCCCCGCGTGGGCCTCTTGGACCTGGTGAATCTGGTCCTTACCTGGTTCTCTCCCAGACCTGGGGACTCTGGTCTCCACCTGGGCCTCACGTGGACCTGGTGAATCTGGTCCCCATCTGAGCCTCACCCAGTCCTGGTGACTTTGTTCCCCACCTGGACTTGATTGCTCTGGACTCTTTCTTGGCCTCCCCTGGAGCTGGTGACTCTGATCCTATCTGTGCGTCACCCAGACCTGGTGACTCTGGTCCTCACCTGGGCATCATTGATACCTGGTGACTCTGTTCCACACCTGAGCCTCACCTGGACATGATGACTCTGGAACCTCTCTGGGCCTCACCCTGACCTGGTGACTCTGGTCCCCATCTGGATGTCATCTGGACCAGGTGACTCTTGTACCCCTTTAGGCCTCAACCAGATCTGATGACACTGGTCCTCAACTGGGCCTCATATGAACCTAGTGAATATGTTCCATTTAGGCCTCATTTGGACCTGGTGTCTCTTGTCCCTAACTGGGCATCATCGGGACATGGTTCCACTGCATGGCCTGCAGGTTGGCCTCACCTGGACCTCGTAACTCTGGTCCCTACCTGGGCATCATCGGGACATGATTCCTCTGCATGGCCTGCAGGTTGGCCTCACCTGGACCTGGTGAGTGGGGTTGCCACCAGGGCCTCACCCATGCATGGTGACACCGGTCCCCACGTGGGCCCCAGTATGCCCTGGTGAATCTCGTCCGTACCTGATCCTCACCCGTACAAGGTAATTCTGGTCACCACCTGGGAATCACCTGGACCTGGTGTATCTGGCCCCATCTGGGCCTCACCCAGTCCTGGTGACTTTGTTCCCCATCTGGACCTGATTGCTGTGGGCCCCTTCTTGGCCTCACGTGGAACTGGAGACTCTGATCCTAACTGGGAATCACCCAGATCTGGTGACTCTGGTCCTCACCTGTGGACCATTATGACCTGGATACTCTGTTCTACACGTGAGCCTCACCTGGACATGATGACTCTGGATCCCCTAGGGGCCTCAGCCTGACATGGTGACTCTGGTCCCCATCTGGATGTCACCTAGACCAGGTGAATCTGTTACGTCTCAAGGGCTCAAATAGACCTGGTGACTCTGGTCCTCAACTGGGCCTCACCGAGACCTAGTGAATATGCTCCCCCCTGCGCCTCATCTGGACCTGGTGACGCTGGGTCTACCTGGGCATCATCGGAACATGGTTACTCTGTTCCCCACTGGGACTGACGTGATCCTGGTAACTCTGGTCCTGAATTTGGCCTCATCTGTACCAGGTGACTCTGGCTCCACCTGGGCCTCACATGTAACCTGTGACTCTGATCCTAAGCATGGCCTCACCTGACCTGGTCTCTGTGGTTCCCATCGGGACCTCACGTGGACCTCATGTCTCTGGTCGCACCTGGGGCTCACCAGGACCTGGTGTCTCTGGTACCCACCTGGGTAACATCAGGATATGGTTACACTGTTCACTATCAGTGACCCAGCCGGACCTATCAACTCTGGTCTTCACCTGGGGCACACCTGGACATGGTGACACTGGTTCCCACCTGGGTCTCATCTGGACATGGTGAGTCGGATCCCCACCTGGTCCTCAACTGAAACTGGTGATTCTCGTTTCCACATGGACATGATGTGGACCTGGTACCTGCAGTGTTTCTAGCTTCTCATGTACCTCGTGACTCTGGTCCCCACCAGGGACTCACCGGGACCTGTTGAGTGTGGTTGCCACCTGCACCTCACCTGGACCTGGTGATTCTGGTCTGCACCCGAGACTACCCTGATTTGGTGACTGTGGTCCCCACTTGGGCTTCACATGGATTTGGGGACTCCGGTCCCCACCTGGGCCTCACCTGGCCTTGTTGACCATGGTCCTCAACGGGGAAAAATAGGGACCCAGTGACTGTGTTCCACAACTGGACCTCACCTGGACCAGGTGACTCTGGTCCCCCTCTGGGTCTCACCGTGCCCTAGTTTCTGTGAAGCCCACTTTGGCCTGACTTGGACCTGCTGACCTTGGTTGCCACCTGCGCCTGACATCGAGCTGTTGACTCTGATTCTTTCAAGGGCCTCCCCTGTTCCTGGTGTTCCTGGTCCTCACCTGGGCCTCACCTGGACGTGGTGACTCTTGTCACCACCGGGGACTCACCTGGACCTGCTTACTGTGTTCCACACCTGTGCCCCAAGTAGACCTGTTGACCATGGTCCCCAGGCGGGACTCACATGGACCTGTTGCGTCTGATCCCCACCGAGGCCTCACGTGTACAGGGTAACTCTGGTCCTCACCTGGGCCTCATCTGGATCTGGTGACTCTGGTCCCCACCGGGACTTGACCTGGATCTGGTGACTCTGGTCCCCACCTGGACCTCTCCTGGACCTGGTGACTCTCTTTCCAACATGGTTCTTCCCTGGATTTGGTGACTCTGCTCCTCAGTTTGGCCTCCCCTGGACCTGGTGTCTCTCGTTCCCTCTTTGACCTAACTCAGAACTGCTGAATCTTGCCCCACCTACGCCACACCCAGACCTGGTGACTCTTGTCCCCAGCTATGCCTCAATTCGACCTGATGAATCTGGTCCTCACGTGGGCCTCACCTGGACCTGGGACTCAGCTGGGTAGAGTGGCTCTGGTTCCCACAAGGGGCTCACCTGATACTGCTGACTCTGGTCTTATTCTATGCCTCACTAGAACCTAGTGATTCTGTTCCCCATCTGGGCCTGCATGGCCCTAGAGACTCTGGTCCTCACCCCGGCATCTTTGGGACCTGGATACTCTATTCCACACCTGGGCCTCACTTTGACCAGGGACCTCTGGTCCCATTCTCGGCCTCTAACTAAACTGGTTAGGCTGATTCTCCCTCTGGGCCTCACTGTTACCTGGTTTCTCTGGTCACCCCTTGAGCTTCACATGGGCCTGGTGAATCTGGTCCTTAGCTGATCCGCACCTGGATCTGGTGATTGGTCGTCACCTGGGACTCACCTGGACTTGGTGAATCCTGTTGCCACCTGCGCCTCACCTGGACCCTGTGACTGTGGTCCCACCTGGACCTCACCTGGATCTGGTGGCTCTGGTTCCCATATGGGCCTCTCCTGGACCAGGTTCCTGTGGTCTCCATCTGGCCTCACCTGGAACACAATGACTCTGATACATATTTGGACCTCTCCTGGACCTGTTGACTCTGGTCCTTACCTGCGCATCATTGGGACCTGGATGCTCTCTTATATACCTGGGCCTCACCTGGTCCTGGTGACTGTGGTCCCACCTGGGCCTCACCTGGACGAGGTGACTGGTTCCCACAGGGACCTCACCTGGACCTGGTGACTCAGGTCCTCATATGGGCATCATGGGACCTGGTTTCTCAGTTCCACATCGGGGGCTCACCTGGACCTAGTGATTCTCGTCCCCCACTGGGCCTCACACTGACGTGCTGACTCTGGTCCCCACCTGGATATCACCAGAACCGGGTGACTCTGGTCCCCCTCTGGGACTCACCCGGAGGTGGGGACACTAGTCCTCAACCTGGCCTGAACATGACCAGGTGAATCTACTCCTCAATAAGGCCTCACCTGGACCTGTGTATCTTTTCCCACCTGGCATCAATGGGACATGGTTACTCTGCTCCCCACCTGGGCCTCACCTGGACATGATAACTTTGCTCCACACTTTGGCCTCAATTGGTCCCGATGACTCTGGTCCCCCGAACTAAGCCTCAATCTGGACCTGGTGACTGTGGTCCCCACCTGGGTCTCACCTGGACCTGGTGACTCTCGTTCCCACATGCACCACACCTGGACCTGTTCACTGTGGTCTTCTTGTGGACTCATATTTACCTGTTGACTCCGGTCCCCACTAGGGCCTCACCTGGATCTGGTGACTCTGGCCTGCAGGCTGGCCTCACCTGGACCTGGTGAGTGCGGTTGCCACCTGGGCCTCAACCATACCTGGTGACTCAGGTCCCCACGTGGGCCTCTTGGACCTAGTGAATCAGGTCCTTACCTGGTGCTCCCCCAGACCCGGGGACTCTGGTCACCACCTGGGCTTCACTTGGACCTGGTGAATCTGGTCCCCATATGGGCCTCACCCAGTCCTGGTGACTTTGTTCCCCACCTGGACCTGATGCTGTGGACTTTTCTTGGCCTCACCTGGAACTGGTGACTCTGATGCTATCTGCGCGTCACTCATACCTGGTGATTCTGGTCCTCACCTGGGCATCATTGGTACCTGGTGACTCTGTTCCACACCTGAGCCTCACCTGGACATGATGACTCTGGAACCTCTCTGGGACTCACCCTGAACTGGTGACTCTGGTCCCCATCTGGATGTCACCTGGGCCAGGTGTTTCTGGTAAGGCTCTAGGCCTCAACCAGATCTGGTGACTATTGTCCTCAACTGGGCCTCATCTGGATCTATTGAATATGCTCCATCTGGGCCTCATTTGGACCTAGTGACTCTGGACCCTACCTGGGCATCATCGGGACATGGTTCCACTGCATGGTCTGCAGGTTGGCCTCACCTGGTCCTGGTAACACTGGTCCCTACCTGAGCATCATCGGGACATAGTTCCTCTACAGGCCTGCAGGTTGGCCTCACCTGGACCTGGTGAGTGGGGTTGCCACCTGGGCCTCACCCATACCTGGTGACAAAGGTCCCCACGTGGGCCGAAATTGGACCTGGTGAATCTGGTCCTTACCGTATCCTCACCTGGAAGTGGTAACCCTGGTCACCACCTGGGCCTCACCTGGACCTGGTGAATCTGGTCCCCATCTGTGCCTCACCATGTCCTGGTGTCTTTGTTCCTCACCTGGACCTGATTGCTGTGGACTCCTTCTTGGCCTCACCTGGAACTGATGACTCTGATCCTAACTGGGTCTCAGCCAGATCTGGTGACTCTGTTCTTCACCTGTGGACCATTATGACCTGGATACTCTGTTCCACGCCTGAGCCTCACCGGCACATGATGACTCTGGATCCCCTCTTGGCCTCACCCTGACATGGTGACTCTGGTCCACATCTGGATGTCACCTAGACCAGGTGAATCTGGAAACCCTCTAGGGCTCAACTAGACCTGGTGACTCTGGTCCTCAACTGGGCCTCACCAGAACCTAGTGAATATGCTTCCCACCTGCGCCTCATCTGGACCTGTTGACTCTGGTCCTTACCTGGGCATCACTGGGACCTGGATACTCTCTTTTATACCTGGGCCTCACCTGGACCTGGTGACTGTGGTCCCACCTGGGCCTCACCTGGACGAGGTGACTGGTTCCCACAGGGACATCACCTGGACCTGGTGACTCAGGTCCTAATATGGGCAGCATTCACCTGGTTTCTCAGTTCCACATCGGGGCTTCACCTGTTCCTAGTGATTCTCGTCCCGCTCTGGGCCTCACCTCGATCTGGTGACTCTGGTCCTCAGTTTGCCCTCACCTGGACCTGGTGTCTCTCGTCCCCATTTTGACCTAACTCAGAACTGCTGAATCTTGCCCCACCTAGGCCACACCCAAACCTGGTGACTCTTTTCCCCAGCTATGCCTCAATTCGACCTGATGAATCTGGTCCTCACATGGGCCTCACATGGACCTGGGACTCAGCTGGATAGAGTGCCTCTGGTTCCAACAAGGCGCTCATCTGATACTGGTGACTTATTCACCAGTGGTCTTATTCTATGCCTCACCAGGACCTAGTGATTCTGTTCCCCATCTGGGCCTGCACGGCCCTAGTGACTCTGGTCCACACCCAGGCATCATTGGGACCTGGATACTCTATTCCACAATTGGGCCTCACTTTGACCAGGGACCTCTGGTCCCATTGTGAGCCTCAAACTAAACTGGTTACTCTGGTGCCCCCTCTAGGCCTCACCCTTACCTGGTGACTCTGGTCACCCCTTGGGATTCACTTGGGCCTGGTGAATCTGGTCCTAAGCTGGTCCACACCTGGATCTGGAGACTGGACGCCACCTGGACCTCACCTGGATTTGGTGAATCCTGTTGCCACCTGCGCCTCACCTGGACTTTGTGACTGTGGTCCCACCTGGACCTCACCTGGATCTGGTGGCTCTGGTTCCCATATGGGGCTCTCCTGGACCTGGTTCCTGTGGTCTCCATCTGGCCTCCCCTGGAACACAATGAATCTGATCCATATTTGGGCCTCTCCTGGACCTGTTGACTCTGGACCTTACCTGGGCATCATTGGGACCTGGATACTCTCTTATATACCTGGGCCTCACCTGGAACTGGTGACTGTGGTCCCACCTGGGCCTCACCTGGACGAGGTGACTGGTTCCCACAGGGACCTCCCCTGGGCCTGGTGACTCAGGTCCTCATATGTGCATCATGGGACCTGTTTTCTCAGTTCCACATCGGGGCATCACCTGGACATAGTGATTCTCGTTCCCCTCTGGGCCTCATCCTGACGTGGTGACTCTGGTCCGCACCCGACTCACACCAGAACAGGGTGACTCTGGTCCCCCTCTGGGAATCACCCAGAGCTGGGGACACTGATACTCAACTGGGCCTCAACAGGACCTGGTGAATCTACTCCTCACTTAGGCCTCGTCTGGACCTTGTGACTCTTTTCCCACCTGGCATCTATGGGACATTTTTACTCTGTTCCCCACCTGGGCCTCACTTGGACATGATAACTTTGCTCCATACTTTGGCCTCAACTCGTCCCGATGACTCTGGTCCCCCCACCTAGGCCTCAATCTGGACCTGAAGACTGTCATCCACACATGGGTCTCACCTGGACCTGGTGACTCTCGTTCCCACATGAATCACACCTGGACCTGGTGACTGTGGTGTACTTGTAGACTCACATTTACTTGGAAACTCTGGCCCCACTAGGGCCTCACCTGGATCTGGTGACTCTGGCCTGCAGGTTGGCCTCACCTGGACTTGGTTAGTTGGATGCCACCTGGGCCTCACACATACCTGATGACTCAGGTCCCCACGTGAGCCTCTTGGACCTGGTGCAACTGGCCCTTACCTGGTCTTCTCCCAGACCCTGGGAATCTTGTCACAACCTGGGCCTCACCTAGACCTGGTGAATCTGGTCCCCATCTGGGCCTAACCCAGTCCTGGTGACTATGTTCCCCACCTGGACGTGTTTGCTCTGGACTCTTTCTTGCCTTCACCTTGAACTGGTGACTCTGATCCTATCAGTGCGTCACCCAGACCTGGTGACTCTCGTCCTCACCTGGGCATCATTGGTACCTGGTTACTCTGTTCCACACCTGAGCCTCACCTGGACATGATGTCTCTGGGACCTCTCTGGGCCTCACCCTGACCAGGTGATCTGGTCCCCATCTGGATGTCACCTGGACCAGGTGATTCTGGAACCTCTCTAGGCCTCAACCAGTTCTGGTGACTCTTGTCCTCAACTGGGCCTCACCTGGACCTAGTGAATATGCTCCATCTGGGCATCATTTGGACCTGGTGACTCTGGTTACTCACTGGGCATCATCGGGAAATGGTTCCACTGCATGGCCTGCTGGTTTGCCTCACCTGGACCTGGTAACTCTGGTCCCTACCTGAGCATCATCGGGTCATCTTGACCTGGTGAGTGGGGTTCCCACCTGGATCTTACACATGCCTGGTGACACAGGTCCCCACGTGGGCCTCACTTGGACCTGGTGAATGTGGTCCTTACCTAGTCCTCACCCGGATGTGGTAAATCTGGTCACCACCTGGGCATCACCTAGTCCTGGTGACTTTGTTCCCCACCTGGACCTGATTGCTGTGGACACCTTCTTGGCCTCACCTGGAAGTGGTAACTCTGATCCTAACTGGGCCTCTCCCAGATCTGGTGACTCTGGTCCTCACCGGTGGACCATTATGACCTGGATACTCTGTTCCACACCTGAGCCTCACCTGGACATGATGACTCTGGATCCCCTCTGGGCCTAACCCTGACATGGTTACTCTGGTCCCCATCTGGATGTCACCTAGACCAGGTGAATCTGGTACCCCTCTAGGCCTCAACCAGATCTGGTGACTCTGGTCCTCAACTGGGCCTCACCTGGACCTAGTGAATATGCTCCATCTGGGCCTCATTTGGACCTGGTGACTCTGGTCCCTACGTGGGCAACATCGGGACATGGTTCCACATAATGGTCTGCAGGTTGGCCTCCTCTTGACCTGGTAACTCTGGTCCCTATCTGGGCATCATCGGGACACGGTTCCTCTGCATGACCTGCAGGTTGGCGTCACCTGGACCTCGTACCTCTGGTCCCTACCTGGGCATCATCGGTACACGGTTCCTCTGCATGGCCTGCAGGTTGGCCTCACCTAGACCTGGTGAGTGGGCTTGCCACCTGGGCCTCACCCATACCTGGTGACACAGGTCTCACGTGGGCCTCACTTGGACCTGGTGAATCTGGTCCTTACCTGGTCCTCACCCGGAACTGGTAACCCTTGTCACCACCTGGGAATCACCTGGACCTGGTGAATCTGATCCCCATCTGGGCCTCACCCATTCCTGGTGACTTTGATCCCCACCTGGACCTGATTGCTGTGGACTCCTTCTTGGCCTCAACTGGAACTTGTGTCTCTGCTCCTAACTGGGCCTCACCCAGATCTGGTGACTCTGGACCCCACCTGGACCTCTCCTGGACCTCGTGACTCTCTTTGCAACATGGACCTCACCTGGATTTGGTGAATCTGGTCCTCAGTTTGGCCTCACCTGGACCTGGTGTCTCTCGTCCCCACTTGGACCTAAGTCAGAACTGCTGAATCTTGCCCCACCTAGGCCGCACACAGACCTGGTGACTCTTGTCCCCAGCTATGCCTCAATTCGACCTGATGAATCTGGTCCTCACGTGGGACTCACCTGGTCCTGGGACTCAGCTGGATAGAGTGGCTCTGGTTCTCACAAGGGGCTCACCTGATACTGCTTAATGTGGTCTTATTCTATGCCTCACCAGGACCTGGTGATTCTGTTCCCCATCTGGGCCTGCATGGCCCTAGTGACTCTGGTCCTCATCCAGGCGTCATTGTGACCTGGATACTCTATTCCACACCTGGGCCTCTCTTTGACCAGGGACCTCTGGTCCCATTCTGGGCCTCAAACTAAACTGGTTACTCTGGTTCCCCCTCTGGGCCTCACCCTGCCCTGGTGACTCTGGTCACCCGTTGGGCTTCACTTGGGCCTGTAGAATCTTGTCCTTATCTGTTCCGCACCTGTATCTGGTGACTGGTCGCCACCTGGGCCTCACCTGGACTTGGTGAATCCTGTTGCCTCCTGCGCCTCACCTGAACCTTGTGACTGTGGTCCCACCTGGACGTCACCTGGATCTGGTGGCTCTGGTTCCCATATGGGGCTCTCCTGGACCTGGTTCCTGTGGTCTCCATCTGGCCTCACCTGGAACACAATGACTCTGATCCATATATGGTCCTCTCCTGGACCTGTTGACTCTGGTCCTTACCTGGTCATCATTGGGACCTGGATACTCTCTATATACCTGGGCCTCACCTGGACCTGGTGACTGTGGTCCCACCTGGGCCTCTCCTGGACGAGGTGACTGGTTCCCACAGGGACCTCACCTGGACCTGGTGACTCAGGTCCTCATATGGGCATCATGGGACCAGGGTTCTCAGTTCCACATCGGGGTCTCATCTGTACCTAGTGATTCTCGTCCCCCTCTGTGCCTCACCCTGATATGGTGACTCTGGTCCCAACCTGGATGTCACCAGAACCGGGTGACACTGGTCACCCTCTGGGAGTCACCCGGAGCTGGGGACACTGCTCCTCAACTGGGCCTCAACAGGACCTGGTGCATCTACTCCTCACTAAGGCCTCGTCTGGACCTTGTGACTCTGTTCCCACCTGGCATCAATGGGACATGGTTACTCTTCCCACCTGGGCCTCACATGGACATGATAACTTTGCTCCACACTTTGGCCTCAACTGGTCCTGATGATTCTGGTCCCCCGACCTAGGCCTCAATCTGGACCTGGTGACTGTGGTCCCCACCTGGGTCTCACCTGGACCTGGTGACTCTCGTTCCCACATGAACCACACCAGGTCCTGGTGACTGGGTTGTTCTTGTAGAATCACTTTTAACTGGTGACTCCAGTCCCACTAGGGCCTCACGTGAATCGGGTGACTTGGCCTGCAGGTTGGCCTCACATGGACCTGGTTAGTGGGGATGCCACTTTGGTCTCACCCATACTTGGTGACTCACTTCTCCACCTGTGCCTCTTGGACCTGGTGAATCTGGTCCTTACCTTGTCCTCTCCCAGACCCGGGGACTCTGGTCACCACGTGGGCCTCACCTGGACCTGGTGATTCCGGTCCCCATCTGGGCCTCACTCAGTCCTGGTGACTTTGTTCCCCACCTTGACCTGATTGCTGTGGACTCTTTCATGGCCTCACCTGGACCTGGTGACTCTGATCCTATCTTCTTGTCACCAAGACCTGGTGACTCTGGTCCTCACCTGGGGATCATTGGTACCTGGTGACTCTGTTCCACACCTGAGCCTCACCTGGACATGAGGCTCTGGACTCTCGAACCACTCTGGGCCTAACCCTGACCTGGTGACTCTGGTCTCCATCTGGATGTCACCTGGACCAGGTGATTCTGGTACCCCTCTCGGCCTCAACCAGTTCTGGTGACTCTGGTCCTCAACTGGGCCTCACCTGGACCTATTGAATATGCTCCATCTGGGCCTCATTTGGACCTGGTGTCTGGTCCCTACCTGGGCATCATCGGGACATGGATCCACTGCATGGCCTGTAGGTTTGTCTCAGCTGGACCTGGTAACTCTGGTCCCTACTTGGGAATCATCGGGACACGGTTCCTCTGCATGGCCTCCAGGTTGGCCTCACCTGGACCTAGTGAGTGGGGTTGCCACCTGGGGCTCACCCATACCTGGTGACACAGGTCCCCACGTGGGCCTCACTTGGACGTGGTGAATCTGGTCCTTACCTGGTCCTCACCCGTTACTCCTAACTCGGGTCACCACCTGGGAATCACATGAACCTGGTTAATCTGGTCCCCATCTGGTCCTCATCCAGTCCTGGTGACTTTGTCACCCCACCTGGACCTGATTGCTGTGGACTCCTTCTTGGCCTCACCTGGAACTGGTGACTGTGATCCTAACTGGGCCTCACCCAGATCTGGTGACTCTGGTCCTCACCTATGGACCATTAGGACCTGGATACTCTGTTCCACACCTGAGCCTCACCTGGACATGATGACTCTGGATCCCCTCTGGGCCTCACCCTGACATGATGACTCTGGTCCCCATCAGGATGTCACCTAGACTAGGTGAATCTGGTATCCCTCTAGGACACAACTTGACCTGGTGACTCTGGTCCTGAACTGGGACTCACGGGGACCTAGTGAACATGTTCCCCACCTGCGCCTCATCTGGATCTGGTGACTCTGGTTCTACATGGGAATCACTGGGACCTGGATACTCTCTTATATACCTGGGCCTCACCTGGACCTGGTGACTGTGGTCCCACCTGGGCCTCACCTGGACGAGGTGACTGGTTCCCACAGGGACCTCACCTGGACCTGGTGACTCAGATCCTCATATGGGCATCAGGGGACCTGGTTTCTCAGTTCCACATCAGGGGCTCACCTGGACATAGTGATTCTCGTCCCCCTCTGGGCCTCACCCTGACATGGTGACTCTGGTCCCCACCTGGATATCACCAGAACCGGGTGACACTGGTCCCCCTCTGGGACTCTCCCGGAGCTGGGGACACTGGTCCTCAGCTGGACCTCAACAGGACCTGGTGAATCTACTCCTCACTTAGGCCTCGTCTGGACCTTGTGACTCTTTTCCCACCTGGCATCAATGGGAAATGGTTACTCTTCCCATCTGGGCCTCACCTGGACATGATAACTTTGCTCCACACTTTGGCCTCAACTTGTCCTGATGACTCTGGTCCGCCGACCTAGGCCTCAATCTGGACCTGGTGACTGTGGTCCCCACCTGGGTCTCAAATGAACCTGGTGACTCTCGTTCCCACTTGAAACACACCTGGCCCTGTTGACTGTGGTGTTCTTGTAGACTGACATTTACCTGTGACTCCGGTCCCCACTAGGGCCTCACCTGGATCTGGAGACTTTGACCTGCAGGTTGGCCTCACCCTGAACTGGTGACTCTGGTCCCCATCTGGATGTCACCTGGTCCAGGTGATTCTGGTACCCCTCTAGGACTCAACCAGATCTGGTGACTGTGATCCTCAACTGGGCCTCACCTGCACCTAGTGAATATGCTCCATTTGGCCTAATTTGGACCTGGTGACTCTGTTCCCTACCTGGGCATCATCGGGACATGGGTCCATTGCATGGCCTGCAGGTTGGCCTCACCTGGACCTGGTAACTCTGGTTCCTACCTGGGCATCATCGGGACATGTTCCACTGCATGGCCTGCAGGTTGGCTCACCTGGACCTGAGAACTCTAGTCCCTACCTCGGCATCATCGGGACATGGTTCCTCTGCATGGCCTGCAGTTGGCCTCACATGGACCTGGTGAGAGGAGTTGTCACTTGGGCCTCACACATTGCTGGTGACACAGGTCCCCACGTGGGCCTCACTTGGACCTGCTGAATCTGGTCCTTACCTGGTCCTCACCCGGAACCCGTAACTCTGTTCACTACCTGGGAATCACCTGGACCTGGTGAATCTGGTCTCCATCTGGGCCTCACCCAGTCCTCGGGACCTCGTTCACCACCAGGACCTGATTGCTGTGGACTCTTTCTTGGCCTCACCTGGAACTGGTGACTCTGATCCTATCTGCGGGTCACCCAGACCTGGTGACTCTGGTCCTCACCTGGGCATCATTGGTACCTGGTGACACTGTTCCACACCTGAGCCTCACCTGGACATGATGACTCTGGAACCATTCTGGGCCTCACCCAGACATGGTGACTCTGGTCCTCATCTGGATGTCACCTGGACCAGGTGTTTCTTGTACCCCTCTAGGCCTCAACCATATCTGGTGTCTCTGGTCCTCAACTGGGTCTCACTGGGACCTAGTGATCATGCTCCCCACCTGCGCCCCATCTGGAACTGGTGACTCTGGTTCTACCTGGGCATCATCGGGACATGGTTATTCTATTCCCCATTCGGACTGACCTGATTCTGGTAACTCTGGTCCGGACTTTGGCCTCTTCTGTACCAAGTGACTCTGGCTCCACCTGGGCCACACCTGTAACTGGTGACTCTGATCCTAAGCATGGCCTCACCTGACTTTCTGACTGTAGTTCCCATGGGGACCTCACATGGACCTCATGTCTCTCGTCGCACCTGGGCCTCACCAGGACCTGGTGTCTCTGGTACCCATCTGGGTAGCATCAGGATATGGTTACACTGTTCACTAACAGTGACACAGCCGGACGCATTAACTCTGGTCTTCACCTGGGCCACACCTGGATGTGGTGACACTGGTTCCCACCTGGGTCTCACCTGGACATTGTGAATCGGATCCCCACCTGGGCCTCACTTGTAACTGGTGATTCTCGTCCCACATGGACACCATGTCGACCTGGTGGCTGCAGTGTTTCTAGCTTCTCATGTACCTAGTGACTCTGGTCCCCACCAGGGCCTCACCGGGACCTGGTGAGTGTGGTTGCCACCTGCACCTCACATGGACCTGTTGATTCTGGTCTGCACCTGAGACTACCCTGGATCTGGTGACTGTGGTCTCCACCTGGGCTTCACCTGGATATGGGGACTCCGGTCCCCATCTGGGCCTCAACTGGCCCTGTTGACCATGGTCCTCACTGGGCAAAATTGGGACCCGGTGACTGTGTTCCACAACTGGACCTCACTGGACCAGGTGACTCTGGTCCCCCTCTGGGTCTCACCGTGCCCTAGTGACTGTGAACCCCACTTTGGCCTGACTTGGACCTGCTGACCCTGGTTGCCAACTGCGCCTGACCTCGAACTGTTGACTCTGGTTCTCTCAAGGGCCTCCCCTGTACCTGGTGATCCTGGTCCGCAACTGGGCCCCACCTGAACGTGGTGACCCTTGTCACCACGGGGGACTCACCAGGACCTGCTTACTGTGTTCCACACCTGGGCCTCAAGTACACCTGTTGACCATGGTCCCCAAGGCAGCCTCACATAGACCTGTTTCCTCTGATCCCCACCAGGGCCTCACGTGTACCTGGTAACTCTGGTCCTCACCTGGGCCTCATCTGGACCTAGTGACTCTGGTCCCCATCTGGGCTTCACCTGGATCTGGTGACTCTGGTCCCCACCTGGACCTCACCTGGATCTGGTGACTCTGGTCCTCAGTTTGGCTTCACCTGGACCTGGTGTCTCTCGTCCCCACTTTGACCTAACTCAGAACTGCTGAATCTTGACCCACCTAGGCCGCACCCAGACCTGGTGACTCTTGTCCCCAGCTTGCCTCAATTCGATCTGATGAATCTACTCCTCACGTGGGCCTCACATGGACCTGGGACTCAGCTGGATAGAGTGGCTCTGTTTCCCACAAGGGGCTCACATGATACTGGTGACTGTGGTCCCACCTGGGCCTCACCTGGACGAGGTGACTGGTTCCCACAGGGACCTCACCTGGACCTGGTGACTCAGGTCCTCATATGGGCATTATGGGACCTGGTTTCTCAGTTCCACATCGGGACCTCACCTGGACCTAGTGATTCTCGTCCCAGTATGGTCCTCACCCTGACGTGGTGACTCTGGTCCCCACCTGGATATTACCAGAACCGGGTGACTCTGGTCCCCCTCTGGGACTCACCCGGAGCTGGGGACACAGGTCCTCAACTGGGCCTCAACAGGACCTGGTGAATCTGCTCCTCACTTAGGCCTCGTCTGGACCTTGTGTACTCTTTTCCCACCTGGCATCAATAGGACACGGTTACTCTGTTCCCCACCTGGGCCTAACCTGCACACGATAACTTTGCTCCACACTTTGGCCTCAAATGGTCCTGATGACTCTCGTCCCCCCACCTAGGCCACAATCTGGACCTGGTGACTGTGGTCCCCACCAGGCTCTCACCTGGACATGGTGACTCTCGTTCCCACATGAACCACACTTGGACCTGGTGACTGTGGTGTTCTTGTAGACTCACATTTACCTGGAGACTCTGGTCCCACCTGGATCTGGTGACTCTTGCCTGCAGGTTGTCCTCACCTGGACCTGGTGTCTCTCGTCCCCACTTTGACCTAACTCAGAACTGCTGAATCTTCCCCCACCTAGGCCGCACCCAGACCTGGTGACGCTTGTCCCCAGCTATGCCTCAATTCGACCTGTTGAATCTGGTCCTCAGGTGGGCCTCACATGGACCTGGTACTCAGCTGGATAGAGTGGCTCTGGTTCCCACAAGGGGCTCACCTGATACTGCTGACTGTGATCTTAGTCTATGCCACACCAGGACCTGGTGATTCTGTTCCCCATCTGGGCCTGCATGGCTCTAGTGACTCTGGTCTTCACCCAGGCATCATTGGGACCTGGATACTCTATTCCACACCTGGGCCTCACTTTGACTAGGGATCGCTGGTCCCATTCTGGGCCTAAAATTAACTGGTTACTCTGGTTCCCCCTCTGGGCCTCACCCTTACCTGGTGACTCTGAACACCCCTTGGGCTTCACTTGGGCCTGGTGAATCTGGTCCTTAGCTGGTCCGCTCCAGGATGTGGTGACTGGTCGCCACCTGGGCCTCACCTGGACTTGGTGAATCCTGTTGACCTGCGCCTCACCTGGACCTTGTGACTGTGGTCCCACCTGGACCTCACCTGGATCTGGTGGCTCTGGTTAACATATGGGGCTCTCCTGGACCTGGTTCCTGTGGTCTCCATCTGGCCTCACCTGGAACACAATGACTCTGATCCATATTTGGGCCTCTCCTGGACCTGTTGACTGTGGTCCTTACCTGGAAATCATGGGGAGCTGGATACTCGCTTATATACATGGGCCTCACCTGGACCTGGTGACTGTGGTCCCACCTGGGCCTCACCTGTTCGAGGTGACTGGTTCCCACAGGGACCTCACCTGGACCTGGTGACTCAGGTCCTCATATGGGCATCATGGGACCTGGTTTCTCAGTTCCACATCGGGGACTCACCTGGACCTAGTGATTCTCGTCTCCCTCTGGGCCTCACCCTGACGTGGTGACTCTGGTCCTCACCTGGACGTCACCAGAACCGGGTGACTCTGGTCCCCCTCTGGGACTCACCCGGAGCTGGGGACACTGGTCCTCAACTGGGCCTCAACAGGACCTGGTGAATCTACTCCTCACTTAGGCCTCGTGTGGACCTTGTGACTCTTTTCCCACCTGGCATCAATGGGACATGGTTACTCTGTTCCCCACCAAGGTCTCAACTGGACATGATAGCTTTTCTCCACACTTTGGCCTCAACTGGTCCTGATGAATCTGGTCCCCTCACCTAGGCCTCAATCTGGACCTGGTGTCTGTGGTCCCCACATGGGTCTCACCTGGACCTGGGGACTCTCGTTCCCACATGAACCACACCTGGACCTGGTGACTGTGGTGTTCCTGTAGACTCACCTTTACTCATTGACTCCGGTCCCCACTAGGGCCTCACCCGGATCTGGTGACTCTGGCCTGCAGGTTGGCCTCACCTGGACCTTGTGAGTGTGGTTGCCACCTGGGCCTCACCCATACCTGGTGACTCAGGTCCCCACGTGGGCCTCTTGGACCTGGTGAATCTGGTCCTTACCTGGTCCTCTCCCAGACCCGGACTCTGGTCACCACCTGGGCCTCACCTTGACCTGGTGAATCCGGTCCCCATCTGGGCCTCACCTAGTCATGGTGACTTTGTTCTCCACCTGGATCTGATTGCTGTGGACTCTTTCTTGGCCTCACCTGGAACTGGTGAATCTGATCCTATCTGCGCGTCTCCCAGACCTGGTGACTCTGGTCCTCACCTGGGCATTATTGGTACCTGGTGACTCTGTTCCACACCTTAGTCTCACCTGGACATGATGACTCTGGAACCTCCCTGGGACTCTCCCTGACATGGTGACTCTGGTCCCATCTGGATGTCGCCTAGACCAGGTGAATCTGTTACCCCTCTAGGGCTCAAATATACCTGGTGACACTGGTCCTCAACTGGGTGTCACCGAGACCTAGTGAATATGCTCCCCACCTGCGCCTCATCTGGACCTGGTGACGCTGGGTCTACCTGGGCATCATCGGGACATGGTTACTCTGTTCCCCACTGGGACTGACCTGATTCTGGTAACTCTGGTCCTGACTTTGGCCTCTTCCGTACCAGGTGACTCTGCTTCCACCTGGGCTTCACCTGTAACTGGTGACTCTGATCCAAAGCATGGCCTCTCCTGACCTGGTGACTGTGGTTCCCATCGGGACCTCACCTGGACCTCAAGTCTCTGGTCCCACCTGGGCCTCACCAGGACCTGGTGTCTCCGGTACCCACCTGTGTAGCATCAGGATATTGTTACACTGTACACTAACAGTGACCCAGCCGGACCTATTAACTCTGGTCTTCACCTGGGCCACACTTGGACATGGTGACACTCTTTCCCACCTGGGTCTCACCTGGAAATGGTGAGTCAGATACCCACCTGTTCCTAACCTGTAACTGTTGATTCTCGTTCCCACATGGACATCATGTGGACGTGGTGGCTGCGGTGTTTCTAGTTTGTCATGTACCTTGTGACTCTGGTCCCACCAGGGCCTCACCGGGACCTGGTGAGTGTGGTTGCCACCTGCACCTCACCTGGACCTGGTGATTCTGGTCTGCACCTGAGACTACCCTAGATCTGGGACTGTGGTCCCCACCTGGGCTTCACCTGGATTTGGGGACTCTGGTCCCCATCTGGGCCTCACCTGGTCCTGTTGACCATGGTCCTCAACTGGGCAAAATTGGGACGCGGTGACTGTGTTCCACAACTGGACCTCACCTGGACCACGTGACTCTGGTGCCCCTCTGGGTCTCACCGTGCCCTAGTGACTGTGAACCACACTTTGGCCTGACTTGGACCTGCTGACCCAGGTTGACACCTGCGCCTGACCTCGAACTGTTGACTCTGTTTTATTCAAGGGCTTCCCCTGTACCTGGTGATCCTGGTCCCCCCTGGGACTCACATGGACGTGGTGACATTTGTCACCACCGGGGACTCACCTGGATCTGGTTACTGTGTTCCACACCTGGGCCTCAAGTAGACCTGTTGACCATGGTACCGAAACCGGCCTCATATGGACCTGTTGCCTCTGATTCCCACCGGGGCATCACGTGTACCTGGTAACACTGGTCCTCACTTGGGCCTCATCTGGACCTAGTGACTCTGGTCCCCACTTTGGCTTCACCTGGATCTGGTGACTCTGGTCCTCAACTGGGCATCACATGAACCTATTGAATATGCTCCATCTGGGCCTCATTTGGACCTGGTGACTCTCTTCCCTACCTGGGCATCATCGGGACATGTTTCCACTGCATGGCCTTTAGGTTGGCCGCGCCTGGACCTGGTAACTGTGGTTCTACCTGGGCATCATCGGGACACTCTTCCTCTGCATTGCCTGCAGGGTGGCCTCACCTGGACCTGGTGAGTGGGGATGCCACTTGGGCCTGACCCATACCTGGTGACCCAGGTGCCCACGTGGGACTCACTTGGACCTGGTGAATCTGGTCCTTACCTGGTCCTCACCCAGTCCTGGTGATTTTGTTCCCCACCTGGACCTGATTGCTGTGGACTCCTTCTTGGCCTCACCTGGAAGTGGTGACTCTGATCGTAGCTGGGCCTCACCCAGATATGGTGACTCTGGTCCTCACCTGTGGACCATTATGACCTGGATACTCTGTTCCACACCTGAGCCGCACCTGGACATGATGACTCTGGAACCTCTCTGTTCCTCACCTGACCTGGTGACTCTGGTCCCCATCCGGATGTCACCTAGACTAGGTGAATCTGGTGTCCCTCTAGGCCTCAACTTGACCTGGTGACTCTGGTCCTGACCTGGGCCTCACGGGGACCTAGTGAACATGCTCCCAACCTGCGCCTCATCTGGACCTGGTGACTCTGGTTCTACCTGGGCATCATCGAGACATGGTTACTCTATTCCCCACTGGGACTGACCTGATCCTGGTAACTCTGGTCCTGACTTTGGCCTCTTCTCTACCAGGTGACTCTGGCTCCACCTGGGCCTCACCTGTAACTGGTGACTCTGATCCTAAGCATGGCCTCACCTGACCTGGTGTCTATGGTTTCCATCGGTACCTCACCTGGTCCTCATGTCTCTGGTCCAAATGGGACTCAGCAGGAATTTGTATCTGGTACCCACCTGAGTAGCATCATGATATGGTTACACTGTTCACTAACAGTGACTCGGCCGGACCTATTAACTCTCGTCGTCACCTTGTCCACACTTGGACATGGTGACACTGGTTCCCACCAGGGTCTCACCTGGACATGGTGACTCGGATCCCCACCTGATCCTCACCTGTAACTTGTAATTCTCGTTCCCACATGGACATCATGTGGACCTGGTGGCTGCAGTGTTTCTAGCTTCTCATGAACTCGTGACTCTGGTCCCCACCAGGGCCTCACCGGGACTTGGTGAGTGTGGTTGCCACCTGCACCTCACCAGGACCTGGTGATTCTGGTCTCCACCTGAGACTACCCTGAATCTGGTGACTCTGGTCCCCACCTGGGCTTCAACTGAATTTGGGGACTCCAGTCCCCATCTGGGCCTCACCTGGCCCTGTTGAACATGGTCCTCAACTGGGCAATTTTGGGACCCAGAGACTGTGTTCCACAACAGGACCTCACCTGGACCAGGTGACTCTGGTCCCCCTCTGGGTCTCAACGTACCCTAGTGACTGTCAACCACACTTTGGCCTGACATGAACCTGCTGACCCCGGTTGCCACCTGCGACTGACCTCGAACAGTTGACTCTGGTTCTTTCAAGGGCCTCCCCTGTACCTGGTGATCATGGTCCCCACTTGGGCCTCACCTGGACGTGGTGAATCTTGTCACCACCGGGGCTCACATGGACCTGGTTACTGTGTTCCACCTGGGCCTAATGTAGACCTGTTGACCATGGTCCCCAAGCCGGCCTCACATGGACCTGTTGCCTCTGATCCCCACCGGGGCCTCACGTGTACCTGGTAACTCTGGCCCTCACCTAGGCTTCATCTGGACCTAGTGACTCTGGTCCCCACCTGGGCTTCACCTGGATCTGGTGACTCTGGTCCCCACCTGGAATTCACCTGGATCTGGTGACTCTGGTTCCCAGCTGGACCTCTCCTGGACCTGGTGACTCTCTTTCCAACATGGACCTCACCTGGATCTGTTGACTCTGGTCCTCAGTTTGCCCTCACCTGGACCTGGTGTCTCTCGTACCCACTTTGACCTAACTCAGAACTGCTGAATCTTGCCCTACCTAGTCCGCACCCACACCTGGTGAATCTTGTCCCCAGCTATGCCTCAATTCGACCTGATGAATCTGGTTCTGACGTAGGGCTCACATGGACCTGGGACTCAGCTGGATAGAGTGGCTCTGGATCCCACATGGGGCACACCTGATACTGGTGATTGTGGTCTTATTCTATGCCTAGCCAGGACCTAGTGATTCTGTTCCCCATCTGGGCCTGCATGGCCCTAGTGACTCTGGTCCTCACCCAGGCGTCTTTGGGACCTGGATACTCTATTCCACACCTGCGCCTCACTTTGACCAGGGACCTCTGGTCCCATTCTAGGCCTCAAACTAAACTGGTTACTCTGGTTCCCCTCTGGGCCTCACCCTTACCTGGTGACTCTGGTCACCCCTTGGGCTTCACTTGGGCCTGGTGAATCTGGTCCTTAGCTGGTCCGCATCTGGATCTGGTGACTGTTGGCCACCTTGGCCTCACCTGGACTTGGTGAATCCTGTGGTCACCTGCGCCTCACCTGGACCTCCTGACTGTGGTCCCAACTGGACCTCACCTGGATCTGTTCGCTCTGGTTCCCATATGGGGCTCTCCTGGACCTGGTTCCTGTGGTCTCCATCTAGCCTCACCTGGAACACAATGACTCTAATCCATATATGGTCCTCTCCTGGACCTGTTCACTCTGGTCCTTTCCTGGCCATCATTGGGACCTGGATACTCTCTATATACCTGGGCCTTACCTGGACCTGGTGAGTGTGCTCCCACCTGGGCCTCACCTGGACGAGGTGACTGGTTCCCACAGGGACCTCACCTGGACCTGGTGACTCAGGTCCTCATATGGGCATCATGGGACCTGGTTTCTCAGGTCCACATTGGGGCCTCACCTGGACCTAGTGGTTCTCGTCCCCCTCTGGGCCTCACCCTGACGTGCTGACTCTGGTCCCCACCTGGATATCACCAGAACCGGGTGACTATGGTCCCCCTCTGGGACTCACCCAGAGCTGGGGACACTGGTCCTCAAGCTGGTCCTCAACAGGACCTGGTGAATCTACTCCTCACTTAGGCCTCGTCCGGACCTTGTGACTCTTTTCCCAATCTGGCATCAATGGGACATGGTTACTCTGTTCCCCACCTTGGCCTCACATGAACATGATAACTTTGCTCCACACTTTGGCCTCAACTGGTCCTGATGACTCTGGTCCCCCACCTAGGCCTCAATCTGGACCTGGTGACTGTGGTCTCCACCTGGGTCTCACCTGAATCTGGTGACTCTCGTTCCCACATGAACCACACCTGGACCTGGTGACTGTGGTGTTCTTGTAGACTCACATTACCTGGTGACACCGGTCCCCACTAGGGCCTCACCTGGTTCTGCTGACTGTGGCCTGTCGGTTGGCCTCATCTGGACCTGGTGAGTGGGGTTGCCACCTGAGGTTCACCCATACCTGGTGACTCAGGAACACACGTGGTCCTCTTTGACCTGGTGAATCTGGTCCTTACATGGTCCTCTCCCAGACCCAGGGACTCTGGTCACCACCTGGGCCTCACCTGGACCTGGTGAATCTCTTCTCCATCTGGGCCTCACCCAGTCTTGGTGACTTTGTTCCACACCTGGACCTGATTGCTTTGGACTCTTTCTTGGCCTCACCTGGAACTGGTGACTCTTATCCTCTCTGCGCGTGACTCAGGCCTGGTGACTCTGGTCCTCACCTGGGCATCATTGGTACCTGGTGACTCTGTTCCACACCTGAGCCTCACCTGGACATGATGACTCTGGAACCACTCTGGGCCTCACCCTGACCTGGTGACTCTGGTCCCCATCTGGATGTCACCTGGACCAGGGGATTCTGGTACCCCTCTAGGCCTCAACCAGATCTGGTTTCTCTTGTCCTCAACTGGGCCTCGGTTGGTCCTAGTGAATATGCTCCATCTTGGCCTCATTTGGACCTGGTTACTCTGGTCCCTACCAGGGCATCATGGGGACCTATTTCTACTGCATGGCCTGCAGGTTGGCCTCACCTGGACCTGGTAACTCTGGTCCCTACCTTGGCATTATCGGGACCCGGTTGCTTTGCATGGCCTGCAGGTAGGCCTCACCTGGAACTGGTGAGTGGGGTTGCCTCTTGGGCCTCACACATACCTGGTGACACAGGCCCCTACGTGGGCCTCACTTGGACCTGGTGTATCTGGTAATTCTGCTCACCACCTGGGGATCACCTGGACCTGGTGAATCTGGTAACTCTGGTCACCACCTGGGAATCACCTGGACCTGGTGAATCTGTGTCCCCATCTGGGCCTCACCCAGTCCTGGTGACTTTTTTCCCCACCTGGCCCTGATTGCTGTGGACTCCTTCTTAGCCTCACCTGGAACTGTTGACTCTGATCCTAACTCGGCCTCACCCAGATCTGTTGACTCTGGTCCTCACCTGTGGATCATTATGACCTGGATACTCTGTTCCACACCTGAGACTCACCTGGACATGATGACTCTGGATCCCCTCTGGTCCTCTCCCTGACATGGTGACTCTGGTCCCCATCTGGACGGCACCTAGACCAGGTGAATCTGGTACCCCTCTAGGCCTCAACTAGACCTGGTGACTCTGGTCCTCTACTGGCCTCAACGGGACGTAGTGAATATGCTCCCCAACTTCGCCTCATCTGGACATGGTGACTCTGGCTCCACCTGGGCCTCACCTGTAACTGGTGACTCAGATCCAAAGCATGGCCTCTCCTGACCTGGTGACTGTGGTTCCCATCGGGACCTCACCTGGACCTCATGTTTCTGGTCCCACCTGGGCCTCACCAGGACCTGGTGTCTCTGGTACCCACCTGGGTAGCATCAGGATATGGTTACACTGTTCACTAACAGTGACCCAGCCGGACCTATTAACTCTGGTCTTCACCTGGGCCACACCTGGACATGGTGACACTCGTTCCCACCTGGGTCTCACCTGGAAATGGTGAGTCAGATACCCACCTGGTCCTAACCTATAACTGTTGATTCTCGTTCCCACATGGACATCATGTGGACCTGGTGGCTGCGGTGTTTCTAGTTTGTCATGTACCTTGTGACACTGGTCCCCACCAGGGCCTCACCGGGACCTGGTGAGTGTGGTTGCCACCTGCACCTCACCTGGACCTGGTGATTCTGGTCTGCACCTGAGACTACCCTGGATCTGGTGACTGTGGTCCCCACCTGGGCTTCACCTGGATTTGGGGACTCTCGTCCCCATGTGAGGCTCACCAGGCCCTGTTGACCATGGTGTTCAACTGGGCAAAATTGGGACGCGGTGACTGTGTTCCACAACTGGACCTCACCTGGACCACGTGACTCTGGTGCCCCTCTGGGTCTCACCATTCCCTAGTGACTGTGAACCCCACTTTCCCCTGACTTAGACCTGCTGACCCTGGTTGAAACCTGCGCCTGAACTCGAACTGTTGACTCTGGTTCTTTCAAGGGCCTCCCCTGTACCTGGTGATCCTGGTCCGAACCTGGGCCTCACCTGGACGTGGTGACTCTTGTCACCATGGGGACTCACCTGGACCTGCTTACTGTGTTCCACACCTGGGCCTCAAGTAGACCTGTTGACCATGGTCCCCAAGCCGGCCTCACATGGACCTGTTGCCTCTGATCCCCACCGGGGCCTCACGTGTACCTTGTAACTCTGGTCCTCACCTGGGCCTCATCTGGACCTAGAGACTCTGGTCCCCACCTGGGCTTCACCTGGATCTGGAGACTCTGGTCCCCATCTGGACTTCACCTGGATCTGGTGACTCTGGTCCCAATCTGGACCTCTCCTGGACTTGGTGTCTCTCTTGCCCACTTTGACCTAACTCAGAACTGCTGAATCTTGCCCCACCTATTACGCACCCAGACCTAGTGACTCTTGTCCCTAGCTATTCCTCAATTCGACCTGATGAATCTGGTCCTCACGTGGACCTCACATTTACCTGGGACTCAGCTGGAAAGAGTGGCTCTGGTTCCCACTAGGGGCTCACCTGATACTGCTGAATGTGGTCTTATTCTATGCCTCACCAGAAACTAGTGATTCTGTTCCCCATCTGGGCCTGCATGGCCTTAGTGACTCTGGTCCTCACTCAGGCATCATTGGGACCTGGATACTCTATTCCACACCTGGGCCTCACTTTTACCAGGAACCGCTGGTCCCATTCTGGGCCTCAAACTAAACTGGTTACTCTGGTTCCCCCTCTTAACCTCACCCTTACCTGGTGACTCTGGTCACCCCTTGGGCCTCCCCTGGGCCTGGTGACTCTGGCCTGCAGGTTGGCCTCACCTGGACTTGATTAGTGGGATGCCACCTGGGCCTCACCCATACCTGGTGACTCAGGTCCCCACATGGGCCTCTTGGACCTGGTGAATCTGGCCCTTACCTGGACTTCTCCCAGACCCGGGGAATCTGGTCACAACATGGGCCTCACCAGGACCTGGTGAATCTGGTCCCCATCTGGGCCTAACCCAGTCCTGGTGACTATGTTCCCCAACTGGACCTGATTGCTCTGGACTCTTTCTTGCCCTCACCTTGAACTGGTGACTCTGATCCGATCTGTGCGTCACCCAGACCTGGTGACTCTCGTTCTCACCTGGGCATCATTGGTACCTGGTTACTCTGTTCCACACCTGAGCCTCACCTGGACATGATGTCTCTGGGACCTCTCTGGGCCTCACCCTGACCTGGTGATCTGGTCCCCATCTGGATGTCACCTGGACCAGGTGATTCTGGAACCCCTCTAGGCCTCAACTAGATCTGGTGACTCTTGTCCTCAAGTGGGCCTCACCTGGACCTAGTGAATATGCTCCATCTGGGCCTCATTTGGACCTGGTGACTCTGGTCACTCACTGGGCATCATCTGGAAATGGTTCCACTGCATGGCCTGCTGGTTTGCCTCACCTGGACCTGGTAACTCTGGTCCCTACCTGGGCATCATCGGGACATCTTGACCTGGTGAGTGGGGTTCCCACCTGGATCTTACCCATGCCTGGTGACACAGGTCCCCACGTGGGCCTCACTTGGACCTGGTGAATGTGGTCCTTACCTAGTCCTCACCCGGAACTGGTAAATCTGGTCACCACCTGGGCATCACCTAGTCCTGGTGACTCTGTTCCCCACCTGACCTGATTGCTGTGGACACCTTCTTGGCATTACCTGGAAGTGGTAACTCTGATCCCAACTGGGCCTCTCTCAGATCTGGTGACTCTGGTCCTCACCTGGGCCTCATCTGGACCTAGTGACTCTCGACCCCACCTGGGCTTCAACTGGATCTGGTGACTCTGGTCCCCACCTGGATTTCACCTGGACCTGGTGACTCTGGTCCATACCTGAACCTCTCCTGGACCTGGTGACTCACTTTCCAACATGGACCTCACTTGGATCTGGTGACTATGGTCCTCAGTTTGGCCTCACCTGGACCTGGTGTCTCTCGTCCCCACTTTGACCTAACTCAGAACTGCTGATCTTGCCCCACCTAGGTCGCACACAGACATGGTGACTCTTGTCCCCAGCTATGCCTCAATTCGACCTGATGAATCTGGTCCTCATGTGGGCCTCCATGGACCTGGGACTCAGCTGGATAGAGTGGCTCTGGTTCCCACAAGGGGCTTACCTGATACTGCTGACTGTGGTCTTATTCTATGCCTCACCAGGACCTAGTGATTCTGTTCCCCATCTGGTCCTGCATGGCCCTAGTAACTCTTTTCCTCACACAGGCATCATTGGGATCTGGATACTCTATTCCACATCTGCGCCTCACTTTCACCAGGGACCTAGGGTCCGATTCTTTTTTTTTTTTTATGATAGTCACACAGAGAGAGAGAGAGAGGCAGAGACATAGGCAGAAGGAGAAGCAGGCTCCATGCACCGGGAGCCCAACGTGGGATTCGATCCCGGGTCTCCAGGATCGCGCACTGGGCCAAAGGCAGGCGCCAAACCGCTGCGCCACCCAGGGATCCCATAGGGTCCCATTCTGAGCCTCAAACTAAACTGGTTATTCTGGTTCCCCCTCTGGGCGTCACCCCTACCTGGTGACTCTGGTCACCCATTGGGCTTCACTTGGGCCTGGTGAATCTGGTCCTTAGCTGTTCCGAACCTGGATCTGGTGACCGGTCGCTACCTGGGCCTCACCTGGATTTGGTGAAACCTGTTGCCACCTGCGCCTCCTCTGGACCTAGTGACTGTGGTCCCACCCAGACATCACCTGGATCTGGTGGCTCTGGTTCCCATATGGGGCTCTCCTGGACCTGGTTCCTGTGGTCTCAATCTGGCCTCACCTGGATCAATGACTCTGAACCATATTTGGGCCTCTCCTGGACCTGTTGACTCTGGTCCTTACCTGGGCATCATTGGGACCTGGATACTCTCTTATATACCTGGGCCTCACCTGGACCTGGTGACTGTGGTCCCACCTGGGCCTCACCTGGACGAGGTGACTGGTTCCCACAGAGACCTCACCTGGACCTGGTGACTGAGGTCCTCATATGGGCATCATGGGACCTGGTTTCTCAGTTCCACATCGGGGCCTCACCTGGACCTAGTGATTCTCGTCCCCTCTGGGCCTCACCCTGACGTGGTGACTCTGGTCCCCACCTGGATATGACCAGGACCGGGTGACTCTGGTCCCCATCTGGGACTCACCCGGGGCTGGCGACACTTGTCCTCAGCTGGGCCTCAACATGACCTGGTGAATCTACTCCTCACTTAGGCCTCGTCTGGACCTTTTGACTCTTTTCCCACCTGGCATCAATGGGCCATGGTTACTCTGTTTCCCACCTGGGTCTCACATGGACATGATAACTTTGCTCCACACTTTGGCCTCAACAAGTCCTGATGACTCTGGTCCCCCTACCTAGTCCTCAATCTGGACCTGGTGACTATGGTCCCCACCTGGGTCTCACCTGGACCTGGTGTCTCTCGTTCCCACATGAACCACACCTGGACCTGGTGACTATGGTGTTCTTGTAGACTCACATTTACCTGGTGACTCCGGTCCCCACTAGGGCCTCACCTGGTCTGGTGACTCTGGCCTGCAGGTTGGCCTCACCTGGACCTGGTGAGTGGGTTGCCACTAGGGCCTCACCCATACCTGGTGACTCAGGTCCCTACGTGAGCCTCTTGGACATGGTGAATCTGGTCCTTACCTGGTCCTCTCCCAGACCCGATGACTCTGGTCACCACCTGGGCCTCACCTGGACATTGTGATTCTGGTCCCCATCTGGGCCTCACCCAGTCCTGGTGACTTTTTTCCCCACCTGGCCCTGATTGCTGTGTACTCCTTATGGCCCTCACCTGGAACTGTTTACTCTGATCCTAACTCGGCCTCACCCAGATCTGTTGACTCTGGTCCTCACCTGTGGATCATTATGACCTGGATACTCTGTTCCACACCTGAGACTCACCTGGACATGATGACTCTGGATCCCCTCTGGTCCTCTCCCTGACATGGTGAATCTGGTCCCCATCTGGACGGCACCTAGACCAGGTGAATCTGGTACCCCTCTAGGCCTCAACTAGACCTGGTGACTCTGGTCCTCTACTGGGCCTCAACGGGACGTAGTGAATATGCTCCCCAACTTCGCCTCATCTGGACATGGTGACTCTGGCTCCACCTGGGCCTCACCTGTAACTGGTGACTCAGATCCAAAGCATGGCCTCTCCTGACCTGGTGACTGTGGTTCCCATCGGGACCTCACCTGGACCGCATGTTTCTGGTCCCACCTGGGCCTCACCAGGACCTCGTGTCTCTGGTACCCACCTGGGTAGCATCAGGATATGGTTACACTGTTCACTAACAGTGACCCAGCCGGACCTATTAACTCTGGTCTTCACCTGGGCCACAACTGGACATGGTGACACTCGTTCCCACCTGGGTCTCACCTGGAAATGGTGAGTCAGATACCCACCTGGTCCTAACCTATAACTGTTGATTCTCGTTCCCACATGGACATCATGTGGACCTGGTGGCTGCGGTGTTTCTAGTTTGTCATGTACCTTGTGACACTGGTCCCCACCAGGGCCTCACCGGGACCTGGTGAGTGTGATTGCCACCTGCACCTCACCTGGACCTGGTGATTCTGGTCTGCACCTGAGACTACCCTGGATCTGGTGACTGTGGTCCCCACCTGGGCTTCACCTGGATTTGGGGACTCTCGTCCCCATGTGAGGCTCACCAGGCCCTGTTGACCATGGTGTTCAACTGGGCAAAATTGGGACGCGGTGACTGTGTTCCACAACTGGACCTCACCTGGACCACGTGACTCTGGTGCCCCTCTGGGTCTCACCATTCCCTAGTGACTGTGAACCCCACTTTCCCCTGACTTAGACCTGCTGACCCTGGTTGAAACCTGCGCCTGAACTCGAACTGTTGACTCTGGTTCTTTCAAGGGCCTCCCCTGTACCTGGTGATCCTGGTCCGAATCTGGGCCTCACCTGGACGTGGTGACTCTTGTCACCATGGGGACTCACCTGGACCTGCTTACTGTGTTCCACACCTGGGCCTCAAGTAGACCTGTTGACCATGGTCCCCAAGCCGGCCTCACATGGACCTGTTGCCTCTGATCCCCACCGGGGCCTCACGTGTACCTTGTAACTCTGGTCCTCACCTGGGCCTCATCTGGACCTAGAGACTCTGGTCCCCACCTGGGCTTCACCTGGATCTGGAGACTCTGGTCCCCATCTGGACTTCACCTGGATCTGGTGACTCTGGTCCCAATCTGGGCCTCTCCTGGACTTGGTGTCTCTCTTGCCCACTTTGACCTAACTCAGAACTGCTGAATCTTGCCCCACCTATTACGCACCCAGACCTAGTGACTCTTGTCCCTAGCTATTCCTCAATTCGACCTGATGAATCTGGTCCTCACGTGGACCTCATATTTACCTGGGACTCAGCTGCAAAGAGTGGCTCTGGTTCCCACTAGGGGCTCACCTGATACTGCTGAATGTGGTCTTATTCTATGCCTCACCAGGACCTAGTGATTCTGTTCCCCATCTGGGCCTGCATGGCCTTAGTGACTCTGGTCCTCACTCAGGCATCATTGGTACCTCGATACTCTATTCCACACCTGGGCCTCACTTTTACCAGGAACCGCTGGTCCCATTCTGGGCCTCAAACTAAACTGGTTACTCTGGTTCCCCCTCTTAACCTCACCCTTACCTGGTGACTCTGGTCACCCCTTGGGCCTCCCCTGGGCCTGGTGACTCTGGCCTGCAGGTTGGCCTCACCTGGACTTGATTAGTGGGATGCCACCTGGGCCTCACCCATACCTGGTGACTCAGGTCCCCACATGGGCCTCTTGGACCTGGTGAATCTGGCCCTTACCTGGACTTCTCCCAGACCCGGGGAATCTGGTCACAACATGGGCCTCACCTGGACCTGGTGAATCTGGTCCCCATCTGGGCCTAACCCAGTCCTGGTGACTATGTTCCCCAACTGGACCTGATTGCTCTGGACTCTTTCTTGCCCTCACCTTGAACTGGTGACTCTGATCCGATCTGTGCGTCACCCAGACCTGGTGACTCTCGTTCTCACCTGGGCATCATTGGTACCTGGTTACTCTGTTCCACACCTGAGCCTCACCTGGACATGATGTCTCTGGGACCTCTCTGGGCCTCACCCTGACCTGGTGATCTGGTCCCTATCTGGATGTCACCTGGACCAGGTGATTCTGGAACCCCTCTAGGCCTCAACTAGATCTGGTGACTCTTGTCCTCAAGTGGGCCTCACCTGGACCTAGTGAATATGCTCCATCTGGGCCTCATTTGGACCTGGTGACTCTGGTCACTCACTGGGCATCATCTGGAAATGGTTCCACTGCATGGCCTGCTGGTTTGCCTCACCTGGACCTGGTAACTCTGGTCCCTACCTGGGCATCATCGGGACATCTTGACCTGGTGAGTGGGGTTCCCACCTGGATCTTACCCATGCCTGGTGACACAGATCCCCACGTGGGCCTCACTTCGACCTGGTGAATGTGGTCCTTACCTAGTCCTCACCCGGAACTGGTAAATCTGGTCACCACCTGGGCATCACCTAGTCCTGGTGACTTTGTTCCCCACCTGACCTGATTGCTGTGGACACCTTCTTGGCATTACCTGGAAGTGGTAACTCTGATCCCAACTGGGCCTCTCTCAGATCTGGTGACTCTGGTCCTCACCTGGGCCTCATCTGGACCTAGTGACTCTCGACCCCACCTGGGCTTCAACTGGATCTGGTGACTCTGGTCCCCACCTGGATTTCACATGGAACTGGTGACTCTGGTCCATACCTGAACCTCTCCTGGACCTGGTGACTCACTTTCCAACATGGACCTCACTTGGATCTGGTGACTATGGTCCTCAGTTTGGCCTCACCTGGACCTGGTGTCTCTCGTCTCCACTTTGACCTAACTCAGAACTGCTGATCTTGCCCCACCTAGGCCGCACACAGACATGGTGACTCTTGTCCCCAGCTATGCCTCAATTCGACCTGATGAATCTGGTCCTCACGTGGGCCTCCATGGACCTGGGACTCAGCTGGATAGAGTGGCTCTGGTTCCCACAAGGGGCTTACCTGATACTGCTGACTGTGGTCTTATTCTATGCCTCACCAGGACCTAGTGATTCTGTTCCCCATCTGGTCCTGCATGGCCCTAGTAACTCTTTTCCTCACACAGGCATCATTGGGATCTGGATACTCTATTCCACATCTGCGCCTCACTTTCACCAGGGACCTAGGGTCCCATTCTGAGCCTCAAACTAAACTGGTTATTCTGGTTCCCCCTCTGGGCGTCACCCCTACCTGGTGACTCTGGTCACCCCTTGGGCTTCACTTGCGGCTGGTGAATCTGGTCCTTAGCTGTTCCGCACCTGGATCTGGTGACCGGTCGCTACCTGGGCCTCACCTGGATTTGGTGAAACCTGTTGCCACCTGCGCCTCACTCTGGACCTAGTGACTGTGGTCCCACCCAGACATCACCTGGATCTGGTGGCTCTGGTTCCCATATGGGGCTCTCCTGGACCTCGTTCCTGTGGTCTCCATCTGGCCTCACCTGGAACACAATGACTCTGAACCATATTTGGGCCTCTCCTGGACCTGTTGACTCTGGTCCTTACCTGGGCATCATTGGGACCTGGATACTCTCTTATATACCTGGGCCTCACCTGGACCTGGTGACTGTGGTCCCACCTGGGCCTCACCTGGACGAGGTGACTGGTTCCCACAGAGACCTCACCTGGACCTGGTGACTCAGGTCCTCATATGGGCATCATGGGACCTGGTCTCAGTTCCACATCGGGGCCTCACCTGGACCTAGTGATTCTCGTCCCCTCTGGGCCTCACCCTGACGTGGTGACTCTGGTCCCCACCTGGATATGACCAGGACCGGGTGACTCTGGTCCCCATCTGGGACTCACCCGGGGCTGGCGACACTTGTCCTCAGCTGGGCCTCAACATGACCTGGTGAATCTACTCCTCACTTAGGCCTCGTCTGGACCTTGTGACTCTTTTCCCACCTGGCATCAATGGGACATGGTTACTCTGTTTCCCACCTGGGTCTCACATGGACATGATAACTTTGCTCCACACTTTGGCCTCAACAAGTCCTGATGACTCTGGTCCCCCTACCTAGTCCTCAATCTGGACCTGGTGACTATGGTCCCCACCTGGGTCTCACCTGGACCTGGTGTCTCTCGTTCCCACATGAACCACACCTGGACCTGGTGACTATGGTGTTCTTGTAGACTCACATTTACCTGGTGACTCCGGTCCCCACTAGGGCCTCACCTGGATCTGGTGACTCTGGCCTGCAGGTTGGCCTCACCTGGACCTGGTGAGTGGGTTGCCACTAGGGCCTCACCCATACCTGGTGACTCAGGTCCCTACGTGAGCCTCTTGGACCTGGTGAATCTGGTCCTTACCTGGTCCTCTGCCAGACCCGATGACTCTGGTCACCACCTGGGCCTCACCTGGACCTGGTGAATCTGGTCCCAATCTGGGCCTCACCCATTCTTGGTGACTTTGTTCCACACCTTGACCTGATTGCTGTGGACTCTTTCTTGGCCTCACCTGGAACTGGTGACTCTGATCCTATCTGCGCGTCACCCAGACCTGTTGACTCTGGTCCTCACCTGGGCATCATTCGTACCTGGTGACTCTGTTCCACACCTGAGCCTCACCTGTACATGATGACTCTGGAACTTCTCTGGGCCTCACCCTGACCTGGTGACTCTGGTCCCCATTAGGACGTAACCTGGACTGGGTGATTCTGGTTCCCATCTAGGCCTCAAGCAGATCTGGTGATTCTGGTCCTCAACTGGGCCTCACGTGGACTTAGTGAATATGCTCCATCTTGGCCTCATTTGGACCTGGTGACTCGGGTCCCTACCTGGGCATCATCGGGACATTGTTCCGCGCATCGCCTGCAGGTTGGCCTCACCTGAACCTGGTGAGTGGGATTGCCACCTGTGGCTCACCCATACCTGGTGACTCAGGTCCCCACGTGGGCCTCTTGGACCTGGTGAATCTAGTCCTTACCTCTTCTTCTCCCAACCTGGGGACTCTGGTCATCACCTGGGCCTCACCTGGAGAAGGGGAACTGGTCCCCATCTGGGCCTCACCCAGTCCTGGTTACTTTGTTCCCCACCTGGAACTGATTGCTGTGGACTCTTTCTTTGCCTCACCTGCAACTGGTGACTCTGATCCTATCTGAGCGTCACCCAGATCTGTTGACTCTGGTCCTCATGTGGGCATCTTGGTACCTGGTGACTCAGTTCCACACCTGAGCCTAACCTGGACATGATGACTCTGGAACCTCTCTGGGCCTCACCCTGTCCTGGTGTCCTTTGGTCCCCATCTGGATGTCACCTGGACCAGGTGATTTTGGTACCCCTCTGAGCCTCAACCAGATCTGGTGACTCTGGTCCTCAACTGGGCCTCACCTGGACCTAGTGAATATGCTCCATCTGGGCCTCATTTGGACCTGGTGACTCTGGTCCCTCCCTCGGCATCATCGGTACATGGTTCCACTGCATTGCCTGCAGGTTGGCATCACCTGGACCTGGTAACTCTGGTTCCTACATGGGCATCATCGGGACACGGTTCCTCTGCATGGCGCGAAAGATGGCCTCTCCTGGACCTGGTGAGTGTGGTTGCCACCTGTGCCTCACCCGTACCTGGGGACACAGGCCCCTCGTCGGCCTCTTGGACCTGGTGAATCTGGTCCTAACCTGGTCGTCTCCGATACCCGGGGTCTCTGGTCACGCCCTGGGCCTCACCTGGACCTGGTGAATCTGGTCCTTACCTGGTGCTCTGCCAGACCCGGGGACTCTGGTCACCACCTCGACCTCACCTGGACCTGGTGAATCTGGTGCCCATCTGGGCCTCAGCCAGTCATGGTGACTTTGTTCACCACCTGGACCTGATTGCTGTGGACACTTTCTTGGCCTCATCTGGAACTGGTGACTCTAATCTATCTGCGCATCACGCAGATCTGGTGACTCTGGTCCTCACCTGGGCATCATTGGTACCTGGTGACTCTGTTCCACAGCTGAGCCTCACCTGGACATAATGACTCTGGAACCTCTCTGTGCCTCACCCTGACCTGGTGACTCTCGTCCCCATCTGGATGTCACCTGGACCAGGGGATTCTGGTACCCCTCTAGGCCTCAACCAGATCTGGTGACTCTGGTCCTCAACTGGGCCTCACCTGGACCTAGTGAATATGCTCCATCTGGGTCTCATTGGACCTGGTGATTCTGATCCCAACCTCGGCATCATCGGGACATGGTTTCACTGCATGGCCTGCAGGTTGGCCTCACCTGGACCTATTAAATCTCGTCCTTACCTGGGCATCATCGAGACATGGTTCCTCTGCATGGCCTGCAGTTTCGCCTCACCTGGACCTGGTGAGTGGGGTTGCCACATGGGCCTCGCCCATGCCTGGTGACACAGGTCCCCACGTGGGCCTCACTTGGACCTGGTGAATCTGGACTTTACCTGGTCCTCACCCGGAACTGTTAACTCAGGTCACCACCTGGGAATCACCTGGACCTGGTGAATCTGGTCCCCATCTGGGGTCATCCATTCCTGGTGACTTTGTTCCCCAACTGGACCTGATTGCTGTGGACTCCTTCTTGCCCTCACCTGGAACTGGTGACTCTGATACTAACTGGGCCTCACCCTGATCTAGTGACTCTGGTCCTCACCTGTGTATCATTATGAACTGGATTCTCTGTTCCACACGTGAGCCTCACCTGGACATGATGACTCTGGATCCCCTCTGGGCCTCAGCCTGACATGGTGACTCTGGTCCCCATCTGGATTTCACCTAGACCAGGTGAACCTGGTACCCCTCTAGGCCTCAACTTGACCTGGTGACTCTGGGCCCCAAGTGGGCCTCACCGGGACCTAGTGAACATGCTCCCCACCTGCGAATCATCTGACATGGTGACTCTGCTTTTACCTGGGCATCCTCGGGAAATGGTTACAGTATTCCCCACTGGGACTGACCTGATCATGTCAACTCTGGTCCTGACTTTGGCCTCTTCTGTACCTGGTGACTCTGGATCCACCTTGGGTTCACCGGTAACTGGTGACTCTGATCCTAAGCATGGCTTCACCTGACCTGATGACTGTGGTTCACATCGGGACCTCCCCTGGATCTCATGTCTCTGGTCCCAAATGGGCCTCACCAGGACCTGGTGTCTCTGGTACCCACCTTGGTAGCATCAGGATACGGTTACACTGTTCACTAACAGTGACCCAGCAGGACCTATTAACTCTGGTCTTCACCTGGGCCACACCTGGACATGTTGACACTGGTTCCCACCTGGGTCTCACCTGGACATGGTGAGTCGCATCCACAACTGGTCCTCCCCTGTAACTGGTGATTCTCGTTCCCACGTGGACATCATGTGGACCTGGTGGCTGCAGTGTTTCTAGCTTCTCATGTACCTCATGACTCTGGTCCCCACCAGGGCCTCACCGGGACCTGGTGAGTGTCGTTGCCACCTGCACCTCATTTGGACCTGGTCATTCTGGTCTGCACCTGAGAGTACCCTGGATCTGGTGACTGTGGTCCCCACCTGGGCTTCACCTGTTTTGGGGACTCCGGTCTCCATCTGGGCCTCACCTGGCCCTGTTGACCATGGTCCTCAACTGGGCAAAATTGGGACCCGGTGACTGTATTCCACAACTGGACCTCACCTGGACCAGGTGATTCTGGTCTCCCTCTGGGTCTCACCACGCCCTAGTGACTGTGAACCCAAGTTTGCCCTGACTTGGACCTGCTGACCCTGGTTGCCACCTGCGCCTGACCTCAAACTGTTGACTCTGGTACTTTCAAGGGCCTACCCTGTACCTGGTGATCCTGGTCCCACTTGCGCCTCACCTGGACGTGGTGACTCATGTCACAACCGCGTACTCACCTGGACCTGCTTACTGTGTTCCACATCTGGGCCTCAAGTAGACTTGTTGACCATGGTCCCCAAGCCGGCCTCACATGACCTGTTGCCTCAGATCCCCACCGGGGCCTCACGTGTACCTGGTAACTCTGGCCCTCATCTGGGCCTCATCTGGACCTAGTGACTCTGGTCCCCACCTGGGCTTCACCTGGATCTGGTGACTCTGGTCCCCAACTGTACCTCACCTGGATCTGGTGACTCTGGTCCCCACCTGGACCTCTCCTGCACCTGGTGACTCTCTTTCCAACATGGACCTCACCTGGATCTGGTGACTCTGGTCCTCAGTTTGGCCTCACCTGGACCTGGTGTCTCTCGTCCCCACTTGGACCTAACTCAGAACTGCTGAATCTTGCCCCACCTAGGCCGCACCCAGACCTGGTGACTCTTGTCACCAGCTATGCCTCAATTCGACTTGATGAATCTGATCCTCACGCGGGCCTCACATGGACCTGGGACTCAGCTGGATACAGTGGCTCTGGTTCCCACAAGGGGCTCAACTGATACTGGTGACTGTGGTCTTATTCTATGCCTCACCAGGACCTAGTGATTCTGTTCCCCATCTGGGCCTGCATGGCCCTAGTGACTCTGGTCCTCACCCAGGAATCATTGGGAAGTGGATACTCTATTCCACACCTGGGCCTCACATTGACCAGGGACCTCTGGTCCCATTCTGGGCCTCAAACTAAACTGGTTACTCTGGTTCCCCCTCTGGGCCTCACCCTTACCTGGTGACTCTGGTCACCCCTTGGGCTTCAATTGGGCCTGGTGAATCTGGTCCTTAGCTGGTCCACACCTGGAATTGGTGACTGGTCGCCACCTGGGTCTCACCTGGCCTTGGTGAATCCTGTTGCCACCTGCACCTTACCTGGACATTGTAACTGTGGTTCCACCTGGACCTCACCTGGATCTGGTGGCTCTGGTTCCCATATGGGGCTCTCCTGGACCTGGTTCCTGTGGTCTCCATCTGGCCTCACCTGGAACACAATGACGCTGATACATATTTGGACCTCTCATGGACCTGTTGACTCTGGTCCTTACCTAGGCATCATTGGGACCTGGATACTCTCAAATATACCTGGGCCTCACCTGGACCTAGTGACTGTGGTCCCACCTAGGCCTCACCTGGACGAGGTGACTGCTTCCCAAAGGGACCTCAACTGGACCTGGTGACTCAGGTCCTCATATGGACATCATGGGACCTGGTTTCTCAGTTCCACATCGGGGCCTCACCTGGACCTAGTGATTCTCGTCCCTCTCTGGGCCTCACCCTGACGTGCTGACTCTAATCCCCCCCCGGATATCACCAGAACCGGGTGACTCTTGTCCCCCTCGGGACTCACCCGGAGCTGGGGTCACTGGTCTTCAACTCGGCCTCAACAGGACCTGGTGAATCTACTCCTCACTTAGGCCTTGTCTGGACCTTGTGACTCTTTTCCCACCTGGCAACAATGGGACATGGTTACTCTGTTCCGCACCTGAGCCTCACATGGACGTGATAACTTTGCTCCGCACTTTGACCTCAACTGGTCCCGATGACCCTGGCCCCATCCAAGGCCTCAATCTGGACCTGGAGACTGTCGTCCCCACCTGGGTCTCACCTGGACCTGGTGACTCTCGTTCCCACATGAACCACACCTGGACCTGGTGACTGTGGTGTGCTTGTAGACTCACATTCACCTGGTGACTCCGGTCCCCACTAGTGCCTCACCTGGATCTGGTGACTTTGGCCTGCAGGTTGGTCTCACCAGGACCTGGTGAGTGGGGTTGCCACCTGGGCCTCACCCAAACCTGGTGATCTGGTCCCCATCTGGATGTCACCTGTACCAGGTGATTCTGGTACCCCTCTAGGCCTCAACCAGATCTGGTGACTCTTGTCCTCAACTGGGCCACACCTGGACCTAGTGAATATGCTCCATCTGGGCCTCATTTGGACCTGGTGACTCTTGTCACTCACTGGGCATCATCGGGAAATGGTTCCACTGCATGGCCTGCTGGTTGGCCTCACCTGGACCTGGTAACTCTGGTCCCTACCTGGGCATCATTGGGACCTGGTTCCTCTGCTTGGCCTGCAGGTTGGCCTTATCTTGACCTGGTGAGTGGGGTTCCCACCTGCGTCTTACCCATGCCTGGTGACACAGGTCCCCACGTGGGCCTCACTAGGACCTGGTGAATGTGGTCCTTACCTAGTCCTCACCCGGAACTGGTAAATCTGGTCACCACCTCGGCATCACCTAGTCCTGGTGACTTTGTTCCCCACCTGGACCTGATTGCTGTGGACACCCTCTTGGCCTCACCTGGAAGTGGTAACTCTGATCCTAACTGGGCCACTGCGAGATATGGTGACTCTGGTCCTCACCTGTGGACCATTATGACCTGGATACTCTGTTCCACACCTGAGCCTCACCTGGACATGATGACTCAGGATCCCCTCTGTGCCTCGCTCTGATATGGTTACGATCGTCCCATCTGAATGTCACCTAGACCAGGTGAATCTGGTACCCCTCTAGGCCTCACCCAATCCTGGTGACTCAGGTCCCCACGTGTGCCTCTTTGATCTGTTAATCTGGTCCTTACCTGGTCCTCTCACCCGGGGACTCTGCTCACCACCTGGGCCTCACCTGGACCTGGTGAATCTGGTCCCCATCTGGGCCTCACCCATTCCTGGTGACTTTGTTCACCACCTGGACCTGATTGTTGTGGTCTCCTTCTTGACCTCACCTGGAACTGGTCACTCTGATCGTATCTGCACGTCACCCAGATCTTGTGAGTCTGGTCCTCACCTGGGCATCATTGGTACCTGGTGACTCTGTTCCTCACCTGAGTCTCACCTGGACATGATGACTCTGGAACCTCTCTGGGCCTCACCCTGACCTGGTGACTCTGGTCCCCATCTGGATGTCACCTGGTCCAGGTGATTCTGGTACCCTTCTAGGACTCAACCATATCTGGTGACTGTGATCCTCAACTGGGCCTCACCTGCACCTAGTGAATATGCTCCATCTGGGCCTCATTTGGACCTGGTGACTCTGATCCCTACCTGGGCATCATCGGGACATGGTTCCCTTGCATGGCCTGCAGGTTGGGCTCACCTGAACCTGGTAACTCTGGTTCCTACCTGGGCATCATCGGGACATGTTCCATGCAAGGCCTGCAGGTTGGCTCACCTGGACCTGAGAACTCTAGTCCCTACCTCGGCATCATCGGGACCTGGTTCCTCTGCATGGCCTGCAGGTTGGCCTCACCTGGACCTGGTGAGAAGGGTTGTCACTTGGGCCTCACACATGCCTGGTGACACAGGTCCCCACGTGGGCCTCACTTGGACCTGGTGAATCTGGTCCTTCCCTGGTCCTCACCCGGAACTCGTAACTCTGTTCACCACCTGGGAATCACCCGGACCTGGTGAATCTGGTCCCCATCTGGGCCTCACCCTGTCCTCGGGGCTTTGTTCCCCACGTGGACCTGATTGCTGTGGACCCTTTCTTGGCCTCACCTGGAACTGGTGACTCTGATCCTATCTGCGTGTCACCCAGACCTGGTGACTCAGGTCCTCACCTGGGCATCATTGGTACCTGGTGAATCTGTTCCACACCTGAGCCTCACCTGGACATGATGACTCTGGAACCTTTCTGGGCCTCACCCTGACATGGTGACTCTGGTCCCCATCTGGATGTCACCTGGACCAGGTGTTTCTGGTACCCCTCTAGGCCTCAACCAGATCTGGTGACCCTGGTCCTCACCTGGGCCTCCCTGGAACCTAGTGATCATGCTCCCCACCTGTGCCCCATGTGGACCTGATGACTCTGGTTCTACCTGGGCATCATCGGGACATGGGTACTCTATTCCACACTCGAACTGACCTGATCCTGGTAACTCTGGTCCGGACTTTGGCCTCTTCTGTACCAAGTGACTCTGGCTCCACCTGGGCCACACCTGTAACTGGTGACTCTGATCCTAAGCATGGCCTCACCTGACCTGGTGACTGTGGTTCCCATCGGGACCTCACCTGGACCTCAAGTCTCTGGTCCCACCTGGGGCTCACCAGGTCCTGGTGTCTCTGGTACCCACCTGGGTAGCATCAGGATATGGTTATATTGTACACTAACAGTGACCCAGCCGGACCTATCAACTCTGGTCTTCACCTGCGCCACTCCTGGACATGGTGACACTGGTTCCCACCTGGGCCAAACCAGGACGGGGTGACACTTGTCACCACCAGGGAATCACCTGGACCTGCTTACTGTGTTCCACACCTGGGCCTCAAGTAGACCTGTTGACCATGGTCCCTAAGCCGGCCTCACATGGACCTGTTGCCTCTGATCCCCACCGGGGCCTCACTTGTACCTGATATCTCTGGTCCCCACCTTGACCTCATCTGGACCTAGTGACTCTCGTCCCCACCTGGGCTTCACCTGGATCTGGTGACTCTGGTCACCCCTTTGACTTCTCTTGGGCCTGGTGAATCTGGACATTAGCTGGTCCGCACATGGATGTGGTGACTGGTCGCCACCTGGGCCTCCCCTGGACTTGGCGAATCCTGTTGCTAATTGCGCCTCACCTGGACCTTGTGACTGTGTTCCCACCTGGAACTCACATGGATCTGGTGGCTCTGGTTCCCATATTGGGCTCTCCTGGACCTGGTTCCTGTGGTCTCCATCTGGACTCACCTGGAAAACAATGACTCTGATCCATATTTGGACCTATCCTGGATCTGTTCTCTCTGGTCCTTACCTGGCCTCATTGGGACCTGTATACTCACTTATATACCTGGGCCTCACCTGAACCTGGTGACTGTGGTCCCACCTGGGCCTCACTTGCACGAGGTGCCTAGTTTCCACAGGGACCTCTTCTGGACCTGGTGACTCAGGTCCTCATATGGGCATCATGGGACCTGGTTTCTCAGTTCCACATCGGGGCCTCACCTGGACCTAGTGATTCTCGTCCCCCTCTGGGCCTCAGCCTGACGTGGTGACTCTGGTCCCCACCTGGATATCACCAGAACCAGGTGACTCTGGTCCACCTCTGGGACTCACCAGGAGCTGGGGACACTGGTCCTCATCTGGGCCTCAACAGGACCTGGTGAATCTACTCCTCACTTAGGCCTCGTCTGGACCTTGTGACTCTTTTCCCACCTGGCATCAATGGGATATGGTTACTCTGTTCCCCACCTGGGCCTCACCTGGACATGATAACTTTGCTCCACACTTTGCCATCAACTTGTCCTGATGACTCTGGTCCCCCACCTAGTCCTCAATCTGGACCTGTTGACTGTGGTCCCCACCTGGGTATCACCTGGACCTGGTGACTCTTGTTCCCACATGAACCACATGTGGACCTGGTGACTGTGCTGTTCTTGTAGACACATTTACCTGGTGACTCCGGTCCCCATTAGTGCCTCACTTGCAATTCGTAACTCTGGTCCCTACCTGGGCATTATCGGGACACGGTTCCTCTGCATGGCCCGAAGTTTGGCCTCCCCTGGACCTGGTGAGTGGGGTTGCCTGGTGAGTGGGGTGTGGGTGTGAGTGGGGTGTACATCTCACGTGTACCTTGTAACTCTGGTCCTCACCTGGGCCTCATCTGGACCTAGTGACTCTGGTCCCCACCTGGGCTTCACCTGGATCTGGTGACTCTGGTCCCCTACTGCACCTCTGCTGGACCTGGTGACTCTCTTTCAAACATGGACCTCACCTGAATCTGGTGACTCTGGTCCTCAGTTTGACCTCACCTGGACCTGGCGTCTCTCGTCCCCACTTTGACCTAACTCAGAACTGCTGAATCTTGCCCCAATTAGGCCGCACCCATACCTGGTGACTCTTGTCCCCAGCTATGCCTCAATTCGACCTGATGAATCGGGTCCTCACGTGGGCTTCACATGGACCTGCTACTCAGCTGGATAGAGTGGCTCTGTTTCCCACATGGGGCTCACCTGATACTGCTGACTGTGGTCTTATTCTATGCCTCACCAGGACCTAGTGATTCTGTTCCCCATCTGGGCCTGCATGGTACTAGTGACTGTGGTCCTCACCCAGGCATCATTGGGACCTGGATACTCTATTCCACATCTGGGACTCACTCTGACCAGGGACCTCTGGTCCCATTCTTGGCCTCAAACTAAACTGGTTACTCTGGTTCCCCCTCTGGGCCTCACCCATACCTGGTGACTCTGGTCACCCCTTTGGCTTCATTGGGCTTGGTGAACCTGGTCCTTAGCTTATCCTCACTTGGATCTGATGACTGGTCGCCACCTGGGCCTCACCTGGACTCGGTGAATCCTGTTTCACCTGCGCCTCACCTGGACCTTTTGACTGTGTTCCCACCTGGTTCTCACTTGGATATGGTGGCTCTGGTTCCCATATGGGGCTCTCCTGTACCTGTTTTCTGTGGTGTCCATCTGGCCTCACCTGGAACACAATGAATCTGATCCATATTTCGGCCTCTCCTGGACCTGTTGACTCTGGTCCTTACCTGGGCATCATTGGGACATGGATACTCTCTTATATACCGGGGCCTCACCTGGACCTGGTGACTGTGGTCCCACCTGATCCTCACCTGGACGAGATGACTGGTTCCCACAGGGACCTCACCTGGACCTGGTGACTCAGGTCATCATATGGGCATCATGGGACCTGGTTTCTCAGTTCCACATCGGGGCCTCACCTGGACCTAGTGATTCTCGTCCCGCTCTGGGCCTCACCCTGACGTGGTGACTCTGGTCACCACCTGTATATCACCAGAATCAGTGACTCTGGTCTCCGTCTGGGACTAACCCGGAGCTGGGGACAGTGGTCCTAAACTGGGCCTCAACAGGACCTGGTGAATCTACTCCTCACTTAGGCCTCGTCTGGACCTTGTGACTCTTTTCTCACCTAGCATCAATGGGACATGGTTACTCTGTTCCCCACCTGGGCCTCACCTGGACATGATAATGTTGCTCCACACTTTGGCATCAACTTGTCCTGATGACTCTGGTCCCCACACCTAGGCTTAATCTGGACCTGGTGACTGTGGTCCGCACCTGGGTCTCACCTGGACCTGGTGACTCTTGTTCCCACATGAACCACACCAGGACCTGTTGACTGTGGTGTTCTTGTAGACCCATATTTACCTGGTGTCTCCGGTCCCCACTAGGGCCTCACCTGGATCTGGAGACTCTGGCCTGCAGGTTGGCCTCACCTGAACCTGGTGAGTGGTGTGCCACCTGGGCCTCACCCATACCTGGTGACTCAGGTCCCCACGTGGGCCTCTTGGACCTGGTGAATCTGGTCCTTACCTGGTCCTCTCCCGGACCCGGGGACTCTGGTCACCACCTGGGACTCACCAAGACCTGGAGAATCTGGACCCCATCTGGGTCTCACCCAGTCCTGGTGACTTTGTTCCCCACCTGGACCTGATTGCTTTGGACTCTTTCTTGGCCTCACCTGGAACTCGTGACTCTGATCCTATCTGCACGTCACTCAGACCTGGTGACTCTGATCCTAACCTGGGCATCATTGGTACCTGGTGACTCTGTTCGACACCTGAGCCTCACCTGGACATGATGACTCTGGAACCTGGCTGGGCCTCACCTTGACCTGGTAACTCTGGTCCCCATCTGGATGTCACCTGGATCAGGTGATTGTGGTATCCCTCTAGGCCTCAACCAGTTCTGGTGCCTCTGGTCCTCAACTGGGCCACACCTGGACCTAGTGAATATGCTCCATCTGGGCCTCATTTGGACCTGGTGACTCTGGTCCCTACCTGGGCATCATCGGGACATGGTTCCACTGCATGGCCTGCAGGTTGGCCTCACCTGGACCTGGTGAGTGGGGTATCAACCTGGGCCTCACACATGCAATGTGACACAGGTCCCCACGTGGGTCTCACTTGGAACTGGTGAATCTCGTCCTTACCTGGTGCTCACCCGGAACTGGTAACTCTGGTCGCCACCTGGGAATCACATGGACCTGGTGAATCTGGTCCCCATTTGGGCCTCACCCAGTCCTGGTGACTTTGTTCCCCACCTGGACCTGATTGCTGTGGACTCTTTCTTGACCTCACCTGAAATTTGTGACTCTGATCCTATCTGCGCGTCACACAGACCTGGTGATTCTGGTCCTCACCTGGGCATCATTGGTACCTGGTGACTCTGTTCCACACCTGAGCCTCACCTGGACATGTTGACTCTGGAACCTCTCTGGGCCTCTCCCTGACCTGGTGACTCTGGTCGCCATCTGGATGTCACCTAGACCAGGTGAATCTGGTACCCCTCTAGGCCGCAAATAGACTGGGGGAATCTGGTCCTCAAATGGGCCTCACCGGGGCCTAGTGAATATACTCCCCACCTGCGCCTCATCTGTACGTGGTGACTCGGGTTCTACCTGGGCATCATCGGGACATGGTTACTCTATTCCCCACTGTGTCTGACCTGATCCTAGTAACTCTGGTCCTGACTTTGGCGTCTTCTCTACTTGGTGACTCTGGCTCCACCTGGGCCTCACCTGTAATTGGTGACTCTGATCCTAAGCATGGCCTCACCTGACCTGGTGACTGTGGTTCTCATCGGGATCTCACCTGGACCTCATGTCTCTTGTCCCACCTGGGCCTCAACAGGACCTGGTGTCTCTGTTACCCACCATGGTAGCATCAGGATATTGTTACACTGTTCACTAACAGTGACCCAGCCGGACCTATTAACTCTGGTCTTCACCTGGGCCACACCTGGACATGGTGGCACTGGCCTCACCTGGACCTGCTAACTCTGGTCCCACCTGGGTATCTTCGGGACACGGTTCCTCTGCATGGCCTGCAGGTTGGCCTCAGCCGGACCTGGTGAGTGGGGTTGCCACCTGGTCCTCACACATACCTGGATACACAGGTCCCCACGTGGGCCTCACTTGGAACTAGTGAATCTGGTCCTTACCTGGTCCTCACCAGGAATTGTTAACCCTGGTCTCCACCTGGGAATCACCTGGACCTGGTGAATCTGGTCCCCATCTGGGCCTCACGCAGTACTGGTGACTTTGTTCCCCCCTGGACCTGATTGCTGTGGACTCCTTCTTGGCCTCACCTGGAATTGGTTACGATGATCCTAACTGGGCCTCACCCAGATCAGGTGACCCTGGTGTTCAACTGTGGACCATTATGACGTAGATACTCTGTTACACACCTGAGCCTCCCCTGGACATGATGACTCTGGATCCCCTCTGGGCCTCACCCTGACATGGTGACTCTGGTCCCCATCTGGATGTCACCTAGACCAGGTGAATCTGGTACCCCTCTAGGTCTCAAATGGACCTGGTGACTCTAGTTCTCAACAGGGCCTCACCGGGACTTAGTGAATATGCTCCCTACCTGCGCCTCATCTGGACCTGGTGACTCTGGTTCTACCTGGGCATCATCGGGACATGGTTACTCTATTCCCCACTGGGACTGACCTGATCCTGGTAAATCTGGTCCTGACTTTGGCCTCTTCTCTACCAGGTGACTCTGGCTCCACCTGCGCCTCACCTGTAAGTGGTGACTCTGACGTTAGCATGCCCTCACCTGACCTGGTGACTGTGGTTCCCATCGTGACCTCATCTGGACCTCATGTCTCTGGTCCCACCTGGGCCTCACCAGGACCTGGTGTGTCTGGTACCCACCTGGGTAGCATCAGGATATGGTTACACTGTTCACTAACAGTGACCCAGCTGGACCTATTAACTCTGGTCTTCACCTGGGGCACACCTGGACATGGTGACACTGGTTCCCACCTGGGTCTCACCTGGACATGGTGAGTCGGATCCCCACCTGGTCCTCACCTGTAACTGGTGATTCTCGTTCCCACATGGACATCTTGTGGACCTTGTGGCTGCAGTGTTTCTAGATTCTCATGTACCTCGTGACTCTGGTCCCCACCAGGGCCTCACCGGGACCTGGTGAGTGCGGTTTCCACTTGCACCTCACCTGGAACTGGTGATTCTGGTCTGCACCTGAGACTACCCTGGATCTGGTGACTGTGGTCTCCACCTGGGCTTCACCTGGATTTGGGGACTCCGGTCCCCATCTGGGCCTCACCTGGCCCTGTTGACCGTGGTCCTCAAGTGGGCAAAATTGGGACCCGGTGACTGTGTTCCAAAACTGGACCTCACCTGGACCAGGTGACTCTGGTCCCCCTCGGGGTCTCACCGTGCCCTAGTGACTGAACCCCACTTTGGCCTGACTTTGACCTGGTGACCCTGGTTGCCACCTGCGCCTGACCTCGAACTGATGACTCTGGTTCTTTCAAGGCCTCCCTTGTACCTGGTGATCCTGGTCCCCACCTGGGCCTCACCTGGACGTAGTGACTCTTCTCACCACCGGGGACTCACCTGGACCTGCTTATTGTGTTCCACACCTGGGCCTCAAGTAGACCTGTTGACCATGGTCCCCTAGCCGGCCTCACATGGACCTGTTGCCTCTGATCCCCACCGGGGCCTCACGTGTACCTTGTAACTCTGGTCCTCACCTGGGCCTCATCTGGTCCAAGTGACTCTGGTCCCCACCTGGGCTTCACCTGGATCTGGAGACTCTGGTCCCCATCTGGACTTCACCTGGATCTGGTGACTCTGGTCCCGACCTGGACCTCTCCTGGACTTGGTGTCTCTCTTGCCCACTTTGACCTAACTCAGAACTGCTGAATCTTGCTCCACCTATTAGGCACCCAGACCTGGTGATTCTTGTCCCTAGCTATTCCTCAATTCGACCTGATGAATCTGGTCCTCACGTGGACCTCACATTCACCTGGGACTCAGCTGGAAAGAGTGGCTCTGGTTCCCACTAGGGGCTCACCTGATACTGCTGAATGTGGTCTTATTCTATGCCTCACCAGAACCTAGTGATTCTGTTCCCCATCTGGGCCTGCATGGCCTTAGTGACTCTGGTCCTCACTCAGGCATCATTGGGACCTGGATACTCTATTCCACACCTGGGCCTCACTTTTACCAGGAACCGCTGGTCCCATTCTGGGCCTCACACTAAACTGGTTACTCTGGTTCCCCCTCTTAACCTCACCCTTACCTGGTGACTCTGGTCACCCCTTGGGCCTCCCCTGGGCCTGGTGACTCTGGCCTGCAGGTTGGCCTCACCTGGACTTGATTAGTTGATGCCACCTGGGCCTCACCCATACCTGGTGACTCAGGTCCCCACATGGGCCTCTTGGACCTGGTGAATCTGGCCCTTACCTGGACTTCTCCCAGACCCGGGGAATCTGGTCACAACATGGGCCTCACCTGGACCTGGAGAATCTGGGTCCAAATGGCCTAACCCAGTCCTGGTGACTATGTTCCCCAACTGGACCTGATTGCTCTGGACTCTTTCTTGCCCTCACCTTGAACTGGTGACTCTGATACTATTACCTAGTCCTCACCCGGAACTGGTAAATCTGGTCACCACCTGGGCATCACCTAGTCCTGGTGACTTTGTTCCCCACTTGGACCTGATTGCTGTGGACACCTTCTTGGCCTCACCTGGAAGTGGTAACTCTGATCACAACTGGGCCTCTCCCAGATCTGGTGACTCTGGTCCTCACCTGGGCCTCATCTGGACCTAGTGACTCTGGTCCCCACCTGGGCTTCACCTGGATCTGGTGACTCGGGTCCCCACCTGGATTTCACCGGGAACTGGTGACTCTGGTCCATACCTGAAACTCTCCTGGACCTGGTGACTCTGGTCCTCACCTGGGCCTCATCTTGACCTAGTGACTCTGGTCCCCACCTGGGAATCACCTGGACCGGGTGAATCTGGTCCCCATCTGGGCCTCCCCCAGTCCTGCTGACTTTGTTCCCCACCTGGACCTGATTGCTGTGGACTCCTTCTTGGCCTCACCTGGAACTGGTGACTCTCATCCTAACTGGGCCTAGCTCAATCTCCTGACTCTGGTCCTCCCCTGTGGACCACTATGAACAGGATACTCTGTACCACACCTGAGCCTCACCTGGACATGATGACTCTGGATCCACTCTGGGCCTCACCCTGAGGTGGTAACTCTGGTCCCCATGTGGATGTCACCTAGACCAGGTGAATCTCGTACCCCTCTAGGCCTCAACTAGACCTGGTGACTCTGGTTCTCACCTGGGCCTCACCGGGACCTAGGGAATATTCTCCCCAACTGTGCTTCATTTGGACCTGGTGACTCTGGTTCTACCTGGGCATCATCGGGACATGGATACTGTATTCCCCACTGGGACTGACCTGATCCTGGTAACTCTGGTCCTGATTTGGTCTCTTCTTTACCAGGTGACTCTGGATCCACCTTGGGTTCACAGGTAACTGATGACTCTTATCCTAAGCATGGCCTCTCCTGACCTGGTGACTGTGGTTCCCATCGGGACCTCACCTGGACCTCATGTCTCTGGTCCCAAGTGGGCCTCACCAGGACCTGGTGTCTCTGATACCCACCTTGGTAGCATCAGGATACGGTTACACTGTTCACTAACAGTGACCTAGCCGGACCTATTAACTCTGGTCTTCACCTGGGCCACACCTGGACATGTTGACACTGGTTCCCACCTGGGTCTCACCTGGACATGCTGAGTCGGATCCACAACTGGTCCTCCCCTGTAACTGGTGATTCTCGTTCCCACATGGACATCAGGTGGACCTGGTGGCTGCAGTGTTTCTAGCTTCTCATGTACCTCGTGACTCTGGTCCCCACCAGGGCCTCACAGGGCCCTGGTGAGTGTGGTTGCCACCTGCACCTCAAGTGGACCTGGTCATTCTGGTCTGCACCTGAGACTACCCTGGATCTGGTGACTGTGGTCCCCACCTGGGCTTCACCCACTTTGGGGACTCCGGTCTCCTTCTGGGCCTCACCTGGCCCTGTTGACCATGGTCCTCAACTGGGCAAAATTGGGACCCGGTGACTGTGTTCCACAACTGGACCTCACCTGGACCAGGTGATTCTGATCTACCTCTGGGTCTCACCGTACCCTAGTGACTGTGAACCCCACTTTGGCCTGACTTGGACCTGCTGACCCTGGTTGCCACCTGCGCTGATCTCGAACTGTTGACTCTGGTACTTTCAAGGGCCTACCCTGTATCTTGTGATCCTGGTCCCCACCTGGGTCTCACCTGGACGTGGTGACTTATGTCAAAACCGCGTACTCACCTGTACCTGCTTACTGTGTTCCACATCTGGGCCTCAAGTAGACTTGTTGACCATGGTCCCCAAGCCGGCCTCACATGGACCTGTTGCCTCTGATCCCCACCGGGGCCTCACGTGTACCTGGTAACTCTGGTCTCCACCTGGACTTCACCTGGATCGGATGACTCTGGTCCCCTTCTGGACCTCTCCTGGACCTGGTGACTCTCTTTCCAACATGGACCTCACCTGGATCTGGTGACTCTGGTCTCAGTTTGGCCTCACATGGACCTGGTGTCTCTCGTCCCCACTTTGACTTAACTCAGAACTGCTGAATCTTGCCCCACCTATGCCGCACCCAGACCTGGTGACTCTTGACCCCAGCTATGCCTCAATTCGACCTGATGAATCTGGTCCTCACGTGGGCCTCACATGGACCTGGGACTCAGCTGGATGGAGTGGCTCTGGTTCCCTCAAGGGGCTCACATGATACTGGTGACTATGGTCTTATTCTATGCCTCACCAGGACCTAGTGATTCTGTTCCCCATCTGGGCCTGCATGGCCCTAGTGACTCTGGTCCTCACCCAGGCATCATTGGGACCTGGATACTCTATGCCACACTTGGGACTACCTTTGACCAGGGATCTCTGGTCCCATTCGGGGCCTCAAACTAAACTGTTTACTCTGGTTCCCGCTCTGGGCCTCACCCTTACCTGGTGACTCTTGTCACCCTTTGGGCTTCAACTGGGCCTGGAGAATCTGGTCCTTAGCTGGTCCTCACCTGGATCTGGTGAATGGTCGCCACCTGGGTCTCACCTGGACTTGGTGAATCCTGTTGCCACCTGCGCCTTACCTGGACCTAGTGACTGTGGCCCCACCTGGACCTCTCCTGGATCTGGCGGCTCTGGTTCCCATAAGGGGCACTCCTGGACCTCGTTCCTGTGGTCTCCATCTGGCCTCACCTGGAACACAATGACTCTGATCCATATTTGGGCCTCTCCTGGACCTGTTGACTCTGGTCGTTACCTGGACATCATTGGGACCTGATACTCTCTTATATAACTTGGCCTCACCTGGACCTGGTGAGTGTGGTCCCACCGGGGCCTCACCTGGACGAGGTGACTGGTTCCCACAGGGACCTCACCTGGACCTGGTGACTCAAGTCCTCATATGGGCATCATGGGACCTGGTTTCTCAGTTCCACATCGGGGCCTCACCTGGACCTAGTGATTCTCGTCCGACCTTGGGACTCACCCTGACGTGCCAACTCTGGTCCCCACCTGGATATCACCGGAACCGGGTGACTCTGGTCGACCTCTGGGACTCACCCGGAGCTGGGGACTCTGGTCCTCAACTGGGCCTAAACAGGACCTGGTGAATCTACACCTCACTTAGGCCTCGTCTGGACCTTGTGACTCTTTTTCCACCTGGCATCAATGGGACATGGTTACTCTGTTCCCCACCTGGGCCTCACCTGAACATGATAACTTTGCTCCACACTTTGGCCTCAACTGGTCCTGATGACTCTGGTCCCCCCACCTAGGCCTCAATCTGGACCTGGTGACTGTGGTCCCCACCTGGGTCTCACGTGGACCTGGTGACTCTCGTTCCCACATGAACCACACCTGGACCTGGTGACTGTGGTGTTTTTGTAGACTCACATTTACCTGGTGACTCCGGTCCCCACTAGGGCCTCACATGGATCTGGTGACTCTGGCCTGCAGGCTGGCCTCACCTGGAGCTGGTGAGTGGGGTTGCATCCAGGACTTCACCCATTCCTGGGGACTCTGTCCCCACGTGGGCCTCTTGGATCTGGTGAATCTGATCCTTACCTGGTCCTCTCCCAGACCCGGGGACTCTGGTCACCACCTGGGCCTCACCTGGACATGGTGAATCTGGTCCCCATCTGGGCCTCACCCAGTCCTGGTGGCTTTGTTCCCCACCGGGACCTGATTGCTGTGGACTCTTTCTTGGCCTCACCTGGTACTGGTGACTCTTATCCTATCTGCGCGTCACCGAGATCTGGTGACTCTGGTCCTACCCTGGGCATCATTGGTACCTGTTGCCTCTGTTCCACACCTGAGTCTCACCTGGACATGATGACTCTGGAAACTCCCTGTGTGTCACCCTGACCTGATGACTCTGGTCTCCATCTGGATGTCACCTGGGTCAGGTGATTCTGGTACCCCTCTAGGACTCAACCAGTTCTGGTGACTCTGGTCCTCAACTGGGCCTCACCGGGACCTAGTGAATATGCCCCATCTGGTCCTCATTTTGATTTTTTTTTATTTATTTATTCATAGAGATGCAGAGAGAGAGAGAGAGAGAGAGAGAGAGGCAGAGACACAGGCAGAGGGAGAAGCAGGCTCCATGCAGGGAGCCTGACGTGGGACTCGATCCAGGGTCTCCAGGATCACGCACTGGGCTGCAGGCGGCGCAAAACCGCTGCGCCACCGGGGTTGCCCCTGGTCCTCATTTTGACCTGGTGGTTCTGGTCTCTACCTGGGCATCATCGGGACATGGTTTCACTGCATGGCCTACAGGTTGGCCTCACCTGGACCTGGTAACTCTGGTCCCTACCTGGGCATCATCGGGACACGGTTCCTCTCCATCACCTGCAGGTTGGCCTCACCTGGACCTGGTGAGTGGTGTTGCCAATTGTGCCTCACCCGTACATGGTGACACAGGTCCCCACGTGGCCCTCAATTGGACCTGGTGAATCTGGTCCTTACCTGGTCCTTCCCCGGAACTGGTACCTCTGGTCACCACCTGGGAATCACCTGGGCCTGGTGAATCTGGTCCCCATCTGGCCTCACCCAGTCCTGCTGACTTTGTTCCCCACATCGACCTGATTGCTGTGGACGCCTTCTTGGCCTCACCTGGAACTGGTGACTCTGATCCTATCTGCGCATCACCCAGACCTGGTGAATCTGGTCCTCAACTGGGCATCATTGGTACCTGGTGACTCCATTCCACACCTGAGCCTCACCTGGACATGATGACTCTGGAACCTCACTGGGCCTCACCCTGATCTGGTGACTCTGGACCCTATCTGAATGTCACCTGGACCAGGTGATTCTGGTACCCCTCTAGGACTCAACCAGATCTGGTGACTCTGGTCCTCAAGTGGGCCACACCTGGACCTAGTGAATATGCTCCATCTGGGCCTAATTTGGACCTGGTGACTCTAGTCCCTACCTGGGCATCATCGGGACATGGTTCCACTGCATGGCCTGCAGGTTGGCCTCACCTGGACCTGGTAACTCTGGTCTCTACCTGGGAATCATCGGGACATTGTTCCACACATGGCCTGGAGGTTGGCCTTACCTGGACCTGGTAATTCTAGTCCCTACCTGGGCATCATCGGGACATGGTTCCTCTGCATGGCCTGCAGGTGGGCCTCACCTGGACCAGGTGAGTGGCGTTGTCACCTTGGTCTCACACATGCCTGGTGACACAGGTCCCCACGTGGGCCTCACTTGGGCCTGGTGAATCTGGACCTTACCTGGTCCTCACCCGGAAATCCTAACTCGGGTCACCACCTGGGAATCACATGAACCTGGTTAATCTGGTCCCCATCTGGTCCTCATCCAGTCCTGGTGACTTTGTCACCCCACCTGGAACTGATTGCTGTGGACTCCTTCTTGGCCTCACCTGGAACTGGTGACTCTGAGGTTAACTGGGCCTCACCCAGATCTGGTGACTCTGGTCCTCACCTATGGACCATTATGACCTGGGTACTCTGTTCCACACCTGAGCCTCACCTGGACATGATGACTCTGGATCCCCTCTGGGCCTCACCCTGATTTGATGACTCTGGTCCACATCCGGATGTCACCTAGACTAGGTGAATCTGGTATCCCTCTAGGCCTCAACTTGACCTGGTGACTCTGGTCCTCAACTGGACCTCTCCTGACCTGGTGACTCTCTTTCCAACATGGACCTCACCTGGATCTGGTGATTCTGGTCCTCAGTTTGGCCTCACCTGGACCTGTTGTCTCTCGTCCCCCTTTGACCTAACTCAGAATTGCTGAATCTTGCCCCACCTAGGCCGCACCCAGACATGGTGACTCTTGTCCCCAGCTATGCCTCAATTCGACCTGATGAATCTGGTCCTGACGTGGGGCTCACATGGACCTGGGACTCAGCTGGATAGAGTGGCTCTGGTTTCCACAAGGGGAACACCTGATACTGGTGATTGTGGTGTTATTCTCTGCCTCACCAGGACCTAGTGTTTCTGTTCCCCTTCTGGGCCTGCATGGCCCTAGTGACTCTGGTCCTCACCCAGGCATCATTGGGACCTGGATACTCTATTCCACATCTGGGTCTCACTTTGACCCGGGACCTCTGGTCCCATTCTGAGCCTCAAACTAAACTGGTTACTGTGGTTCCCCTCTGGGCCTCACCCTTACCTGGTGACTCTGGTCACCCCTTGGGCTTTACTTATGCCTGGTGAATCTGGTCCTTAGCTGGTCCACTCCTGGATCTGGTGACAGGTCGCCACCTGGGCCTCACCTGGACTTGGTGAATCCTGTTGCCACCTGCGCTTCACCTGGACCTTGTGACTGTGGTCCCACCTGGACCTCACCTGGATCTGGTGGCTCTGGTTCCCATATGGGGCTCTCCTGGACCTGGTTCCTGTGGTCTCCATCTGGCCTCACCAGGAACAAAATGACTCTGATCCATATTTGGGCCTCTCCTGGACATGTTGACTCAGGTCCTTACCTAGGCATCATTGGGACCTGGATACTCTCTTATATACCTGGGCGTCACCTGGAACTGGTGACCTTGGTCCCACCTGGGCCTCACCTGGACGAGGTGACTGATTCCCACAGGGACCTCAACTGGACCTGGTGACTCAGGTCCTCATATGGGTATCATGGGACCTGGTTTCTTAGTTATACATCGGGGCCTCACCTGGACCTAGTGATTCTCGTCCCCCTCTGGGCCTCACTCTGACGTGGTGACTCTGGTCCACACCTAGATATCACCAGAACCGGGTGACTATGGTCCCCCTCTGGGACTCACCTGGAGCTGGGGACACTGGTCTTCAACTGGGCCTCAACAGGACCTGGTGAATCTACTCCTCACTTAGGCCTCGTCTGGACCTTGTGACTCTTTTCGCACCTGGTATCAATGGGACATTGTTACTCTGTTCCACACCTGGGCCTCATCTGGACATGATAACTTTGCTCCACACTTTGGCCTCAACTGCTTCTGATGACACTGGTCGCTCCACCTTGTCCTCAATCTGGACCTGGTGACTGTGGTCCCCACCTGGGTCTCACCTGGACCTGGTAACTAAGTTCCCACATGAACCACACCTGGACCTGGTGACTGTGATGTTCTTGTAGACCTACCTTTACCTGGTGACTCCTGTCCCCACTAGGGCCTCACCTGGATCTGGTGACTCTGGCCTGCAGGTTGGACTCACCTGTACCTGGTGAGTGGGGTTGCCACCTGGGCATCACCCATACCTGGTAACACAGGTCAACTCGTGGGCCACTTGGACCTGGTGAATCTGGTCCGGAACCTGGTCCTCTCCCAGTACCCGGGGACTCTGGTCACCACCTGGGCCTCACCTGGACATGGTGAATGAATCTGTTCCCCATCTGGGCCTCACCCAGTCCTGGTGACTTTGTTCCCCACCTGGACCTGATTGCTGTGGACTCCTTCTTGGCCTCACCTGGACCTGGCGACTCTGATCCTATCTGCGCGTCGCCCAGACCTCGTCACTCTGGTCCTCACCTGGGCATCATTGGTACCTAGTGACTCTGTTCCACACCTGAGCCTCACCTGGACATGATGACTCTGGAACCACTCGGGGCCTAACCCTGACCTGGTGACTCTGGTCTCCATCTGGATGTCACCTGGACCAGGTGACTCTGGGACCCCTCTAGGCCTCAACTAGGTCTGGGGACTCTGGTCGTCAACTGGGCCTCACCTGGACCTAGTGAATATGCTCCATCTGGGCCTCAGTTGGACCTGGTGACTCTGGTCCCTACCTGTGCATCATCGGGACATGGATCCACTGCATGGCCTGCAGGTTGGCCTCAGCTGGACCTTGTAACTCTGGTCCCTACCTGGGCATCACCGGGACACGGTTCCTCTGCATGGCCTCCAGGTTGGCCTCACCTGGACCTAGTGAGTGGGGTTGCCACCTGGGGCTCACCCATACATGGTGACACAGGTCCCCACGTGGGCCTCACTTGGACCTGGTGAATCTGGTCCTTTCCTGGTACTCACACGGACCTGGTAACCCTGGTCACCACCTGGGAATCACCTGGACCTGGTGAATCTGGTCCCCCTCTGGTCCTCACCCAGTCCTGTTGACTTTCTTCCCCACCTGGACCTGATTGCTGTGGACTCCTCTTGGCCTCAACTGGAACTGGTGACTCTGAACCTTACTGGGCCTCACCCAGATCTGGTGACTCTGGTCCTCACATGTGGACCATTATGACCTGGATACTCTGTTCCACACCTGAGCCTCACCTGGACATGATGACTCTGGAACCTCTCTGGGCCTCACCCTGACCTGGTGACTCTGGACCCATCTGGATATCACGTGGACCAGGTGATTCTGGTACCCCTCTAGGCCTCAACCAGGTCTGGTGACTCTGGTCCTCAACTAGGCTTCACCTGGACCTAGGGAATATGCTCCATCTGGTCCTCATTTGGGTCTGGTGACTCTGGTCCCTAACTGGGCATCATCGGGACATGGTTCCACTGCATGGCCTTCAGGTTGGCCGCACCTGGACCTGGTAACTCTGGATCTACCTGGGCATCATCAGGACGTGGTTACTCTATTCCCAGTGGGACTGACCTGATCGTGGAAATTCTGGTCCTGACTTTGGCCTCTTCTGTACCATGTGACTCTGGCTCCACCTGGACCTCACCTGTAACTGGTGACTCTGATCCGAAGCATCGCCTCACCTGACCTGGTGACTGTGGTTCCCATCGGTACCTCACCTGGAGCTCATGTCTCTGGTCCCACCTGGGCCTCACCAGGATCTTGTATCTCGTACCCACCTGAGTAGCATCAGGATATGGTTACACTGTTCACTAACAGTGACCCAGCCAGACCTGTTAACTCTGGTCTTCACCGGGTCCACACCTGGACATGGTGACACTGGTTCCCAGCAGGGTCTCACCTGGACATGCTGAGTCGGATCCACAACTGGTCCTCCCCTGTAACTGGTGATTCTCGTTCCCACATGGACATCATGTGGACCTGGTGGCCGCAGTGTTTCTAGCTTCTCATGTACCTCGTGACTCTAGTCCCCACCAGGGACTCACAGGGCCCTGGTGAGTGTGGTTGCCACCTGCACCTCAAGTGGACCTGGTCATTCTGGTCTGCACCTGAGACTACCCTGGATCTGGAGACTGTGGTCCCCACCTGGGCTTCACCCGCTTTGGGGACTCCGGTCTCCTTCTGGGCCTCACCTGGCCCTGTTGACCATGGTCCTCAACTGGGCAAAATTGGGACGCGGTGACTGTGTTCCACAACTGGACCTCACCTGGACCAGGTGATTCTGATCTACCTCTGGGTCTCACCGTACCCTAGTGACTGTGAACCCCACTTTGGCCTGACTTGGACCTGCTGACCCTGGTTGCCACCTGCGCTGATCTCGAACTGTTGACTCTGGTAATTTCAAGGGCCTACCCTGAATCTTGTGATCCTGGTCCCCACCTGGGCCTCACCTGGACGTGGTGACTTATGTCAAAACCGCGTACTCACCTGTACCTGCTTACTGTGTTCCACATCTGGGCCTCAAGTAGACTTGTGGACCATGGTCCCCAAGCCGGCCTCACATGGACCTGTTGCCTCTGATCCCCACCGGGGCCTCACGTGTACCTGGTAACTCTGATCTTCACCTGGGCCTCATCTGGACCTAGTGACTCTGGTCCCCACCTGGGCTTCACCTGGATCTGGAGACTCTCGTCCCCACCTGGACTTCACCTGGATCTTGTGACTCTGGTCCCCACCTGGACCTCTCCTCGACCTGGTGACTCTCTTTCCAACATGACCTCACCTGGATCTGTTGACTCTGGTCTCAGTTTGGCCTCACCTGTACTGGTGTCTCTCGTCCCCACTTTGACCTAACTCAGAACTGCTGAATCTTGCCCCACCTAGGCCGCACCCAGACCTGGTGACTCTTGTCCCCAGCTATGCCTCAATTCGACCTGATGAATCTGGTCCTCACGTGGGCCTCATATGGACCTGGGACTCACCTGGATAGAGTGGCTCTGGTTCCCACAAGGGGCACACCTGATACTGGTGATTGTGGTCTTATTCTATTACTCACCTGGACATAGCGATTCTGTTCCGCATCTGGGCCTGCATGGCCCTAGTGACTCTGGTCCTCACCCAGGCATCATTGGGACCTGGATACTCTATTCCACAGCTAGGGCTAACTTTGACCCGGGACCTCTGGTCCCATTCTGGGCCTCAAACTAAACTGGTTACTCTGGTTCCCCTCTGGGCCTCACCCTTACCTGGTGACTCTGGTCACCCCTTGGGCTTCACTTGGGCCTGGTGAATCTGGTCCTTAGCTGGTCCACATTTGGATCTGGTGACTGGTCGCCACCTGGGCCTCACCTGGACTTGGTGAATCCTGTTGCCACCAGCGCCTCACCTGGACCTTGTGACTGTGGTCCCACCTGGACCTCACCTGGATCTGGTGGCTCTGGTTCCCATATGGGGCTCTCCTGGACCTGGTTCCTGTGGTCTCCATCTGGCCTCACCTGGAACACAATGACTCTGATCCATATTTGGGCCTCTCCTGGATCTGTTGACACTGGTCCTTACCTGGGCAACATTGGGACCTGGATACTCTCTTATATACCTGGGCCTCACCTGGACCTGGTGACTGTGTTCCCACCTGGGCCTCACCTGGACGAGGTGACTGGCTCCCACAGGGACCTCACCTGGACCTGGTGATTCAGGTCCTCATATGGGAATCATGGGACCTGGGTTCTCAGTTACACATCGGGGCCTCACCTGGACCTAGTGATTCTCGTCCCCCTCTGGGCCTCACCCTGACGTGGTGACTCAGGTCCCCACCTGGATATCACCAGAACCGGGTCACTCTGGTCCCCCTCTGGGACTCTCCCGGAGCTGGGGACACTGGTCCTCAACTGGGCCTCAACAGGACCTGGTGAATCTACTCCTCACTAAGGCCTCGTCTGGACCTTGTGACTCTTTTCCCACCTGGCATCTTTGGGACATGGTTACTCTGTTCCCCACCTGGGCCTCACATGGACATGATAACTTTGCTCCACACTTTGGCCTCAACTGGTCCTGATGACTCTGGTCCCCCGACCTAGGCCTCAATCTGGACCTGGTGACTGTGGTCCCCACCTGGGTCTCACCTGGACCTGGTGACTCTCGTTCCCACATGAACCACACCAGGATCCGATGACTGTGTTGTTCTTGTAGAATCACTTTTAACTGGTGACTCCAGTCCCCACTCGGTCCTCACGTGGATTGGGTGACTTGGCCTGGAGGTTGGCCTCACATGGACCTGGTTAGTGGGGATGCCACTTGGGACTCACCCATACCTGGTGACTCAGGTCTCCACGTGGGCCTCCTGGACCTGGTGAATCTGGTCCTTACCTGGTCCTCTCCCAGACCCGGGGACTCTGGTCACCACCTGGGCCTCACCTCGACCTGGTGAATCCGACCCCATCTTGGCCTCACTCAGTCCTGGTGACTTTGTTCCCCACCTTGACCTGATTGCTGTGGACTCTTTCATGGCCTCACCTGGACATGGGGACTCTGATCCTATCTGCGTGCACCCAGACCTGGTGACTCTGGTCCTCACCTGGGCCTCATTGGTATCTGGTGACTCTGTTCCACACCTGAGCCTTACCTGGACATGAGGCTCTGGCCTCTGGAACCACTCTGGGCCTAACCCTGACCTGGTGACTCTGGTCTCCATCTGGATGTCACATGGACCAGGCGATTCTGGTACCCCTCTAGGCCTGAACCAGTTCTGGTGACTCTGGTCCTCAACTGGGCCTCACCTGGACCTATTGAATATGCTCCATCTGGGCCTCATTTGGACCTGGTGACTCTGGTCCCTACCTGGGCATCATCGGGACATGGATCCACTGCATGGCCTGCAGGTTGGCCTCAGCTGTACCTGCTAACTCTGGTCCCTACCTGGGCATCACCGGGACACGGTTCCTCTGCATGGCCTCCAGGTTGGCCTCACCTGGACCTAGAGACTGGGGTTGCCACCTGGGGCTCACCCATACCTGGTGACACAGGTCCCCACGTGGGCCTCACTTGGACCTGGTGAATCTGGTCCTTATGGTCCTCACCCGGACCTGGTAATCCTGGTCACCACCTGGGAATCATCTGGACAGGGTGAATCTGGTCCCCATCTGGGCCTCAACAGTCCTGTTGACTTTCTTCCCCACCTGGACCTGATTGCTGTGGACTCCTTCTTGGCCTCAACTGGAACTGGTGACTCTGATCCTAACTGAGCCTCAACCAGATCTGGTGACTCTGGTCCTCACCTGTGGACCATTATGACCTGGATACTTTGTTACACACCTGAGCCTCACCTGGACATGATGACTCTGGATCCCCTCTGGGCCTCAGCCTGACATGGTGACTCTGGTCCGCATCTGGATGCCACCTAGACCAGGTGAATCTCGTACCCCTCTAGGCCTCAACTAGACCTGGTGACTCTGGTCCTCAACAAGGCCTCAACGAGACCTAGTGAATATGCTCCCCACCTGCGCCTCAACTGGACCTGGTGACGCTGGTTCTATCTGGGCATCATCGGGACATGGTTACTCTGTTCCCCTCTGGGACTGACCTGATCCTGGTAACTCTGGTCCTGACTTTGGCCTCTCTGTACCAGGTGATTCTGGCTCTAACTGGGCCTCACCTGTAACTGGTGACTCTGATTCTAAGCATGGCCTCACCTGACCTGGTGTTTGTGGTTCCCATAGGGACCTCACCTGGACCTCATGTCTCTGGTCCCTCCTGGGCCTCACCAGGGCCTGGTGTCTCTGGTACCCACCTGGTTAGCATCAGGATATGGTTACACTGTTCACTAACAGTGACCCAGCCGGACCTATTAACTCTGGTCTTCACCTGGGCCACACCTGGACATGGTGTCACTGTTTCCCACCTGGGTCTCACCTGGATATGGTGAGTCGGATCCCCACATGGTCCTCACCTGTAACTGGTGATTCTCGTTCCCACATGGATATCATGTGGGCCTGTTGGCCGCAGTGTTTCTAGCATCTTTTTTTTTAATTTTTATTTATTTATGATAGTCACAGAGAGAGAGAGAGGCAGAGACACAGACAGAGGGAGAAGCAGGAACCATGCACCGGGAGCCCGACGTGGGATTCGATCCCGGGTCTCCATGATCGCTCCCGGGGCCTAAGGCAGGCGCCAAACCGCTGCGCCACCCAGGGATCCCATCTGTTTGTAGCTTCTCATGTACCTCGTGACTCTGGTCCCCACCAGTGCCTTACCGGGACCGGGTGAGTTTGGTTGCCACCTGCACCACACCTGGACCTGGTGATTCTGGTCTGCACCTGAGACTACCCTGGATCTGGTGACTGTGGTCCCCACCTGGGCTTCACCTAGCCCTGTTGACCATGGTCCTCATCACGGAAAAATGGCACCCGGTGACTGTATTCCACACCTGGACCTCACCTGGAGCAGGTGACTCTGTTCCCCCTGTGGGTCTCACCGTGCTCTAGTGACTGTGAACCCCACTTTGGCCTGACTTGGACCTGCTGACCCTGGTTGCCACCTGCGCGTTACCTCGAACTGTTGACTCTGGTTGTTTCAAGGGCCTCCCCTGTACCTGGTGATCCTGGTTCCCACCTGGTCCTCACCTGGGCCTGGTGACTCTTGTCACCACCGGGGACTCACTTGGACCTGGTTACAGTGTTCCACACTGGGCCTCAAGTAGAACTCTTGACCATGGTCCCAAGCCTGCCTCACATGGACCAGTTGCCTCTGATACCTACCAGCGCCTCACGTGTACCTGGTAACTCTGGTCCTCACCTGGGCCTCATCAGGACCTAGTGACTCTGGTCCCCACCTGGGCTTCACCTGGATCTGGTGACTCTGGTCCCCACCTGTACCTCTCCTCGACCTGGTGACTCTCTTTCCAACATGGGCCTCACCTGGATCTGGTGACTCTGGTCCTCAGTTTGGCCTCACCTGGACCTGGTGTCTCTCGTCCCCACTTTGACCTAACTCAGAACTGCTGAATCTTGCCCCACCTAGGCCGCACCCAGACCTGGTGACTCTTGTCCCCAGCTATGCCTCAATTCGACCTGATGAATCTGGTCCTCACGTGGGCCTCACATGGACCTGGGACTCAGCTGGATAGAGTGGCTCTGGTTCCCACAAAGGGCTCACCTGATACTGGTGACTGGGGTCTTTTTCTATGCCTCACCAGGACCTAGTGATTCTGTTCCCCTTCTGGGCCTGCATGGCCCTAGTGACTCTGGTCCTCACCCAGGCATCATTGGGACCTGGATACTCTATTCCACACCTGGGACTCACTTTGACCAGGGACCTCTGGTCCCATTCTGGGCCTCAAACTAAACTGGTTACTCTGGTTCCCCCTCTGGGACTCACCCTTACCTGGTGAATCTGGTCACGCCTTGGGCTTCACTTTGGCCTGGTGAATCTGGTCCTTAGCTGGTACTCACCTGGATCTGGTGACTGGTCGCCACCTGGGCCTCACCTGGACCTGGTGAATCTCTTCCCCATCTGGGCCTCACCCAGTCCTGGTGACTTTGTTCCCCACCTGGACCTGATTGCTTTGGACACTTTCTTGGCCTCACCTGGAACTGGTGATTCTCGTTCCCACATGGACATCATGTGGACCTGGTGGCTGCAGTGTTTCTAGCTTCTCATGTACCTCGTGATTCTGGTCCCCACCAGGGCCTCAAAGGGACCTGGTGAGTGTGGTTGCCACCTGCACCACACCTGGAACTGATGATTCTGGTCTGCACCTGAGACTACCCTGGATCTGGTGACTGTGGTCCCCACCTGGGCTTCACCCGGATTTGGGGACTCCGGTCCCCATCCGGGCCTCAACTGTACCTGTTGACCATGGTCCTCAACTGGGCAAAATTGGGACCCGGTGACTGTGTTCCACAACTGGACCTCTCCTGGACCACATGACTCTGGTCCCCCTCTGGGTCTCACCGTGCCTTCGTGACTGTGAACCCCACTTTGGCCTGACTTGGACCTGCTGACCCTGGTTGCCACCTGCGCCTGACCTCGAACTGTTGACTCCTGTTCTTTCAAGGGCCTCCCCTGTACCTGGTGATCCTGGTCCCCACCTGGGCCTCACGTGGACGTGGTGACTCTAGTCACCACCGCGGACTCACCTGGACCTGCTTACTGTGTTCCACACCTCGGCCTCAAGTAGACCTGTTGACCATGGTCCCCATGCCGGCCTCACATGGACATGTTGACTCTAATCCCCACCGGGGCCTCACGTGTACCTGGTAACTCTGGTCCTCACCTGGGCCTCATCTGGACCTAGTGACTCTGGTCCCCACCTGGGCTTCACCTGGAACTGGTGGCTCTGGTCCCCACCTGGGTTTCACCTGGAACTGGTGACGCTCTTTCCAACATGGACTTCACTTGGTGAATCTGGTCCTTAGCTGGTCCACATTTGGATCTGGTGACTGGTCGCCACCTGGGCCTCACCTGGACTTGGTGAATACTGTTGCCACCTGCGCCCCCCCTGGAACTTGTGACTGTGGTCCCACCAGAACCTCACCTGGATCTGGAGGCTCTGGTTCCCATAAGGGGCTCTCCTGGACCTGGTTCTTGTGGTCTCCATCTAGCCTCACCTGGAACACAATGACTCTGATCCATATTTGTGCCTCTCTTGGACCTGTGGACTCTGGTCCTTACCTGGGCATCATTGGGACCTGGATACTCTCTTATATACCTGGGCGTCACCTGGACCTGGTGACTGTGGTCCCACCTGGGCCTCACCTGGATGAGGTCACTGGTTCCCACAGGGACCTCACCTGGACCTGGTGACTCAGGTCCTCAAATCGGCATCATGGGACCTGTTATCTCAGTTCCAAATCGGGGCCTCACCTGGACCTAGTGATTCTCGTCCCCCTCTGGGCCTCACCCTGACCTGTTGACTCTGGTCCTCACCTGGATATCACAAGAACCGGGTGACTCTGGTCCCCCTTTGGGACTCACCCGGAGCTGGGGAGACTGGTACTCAACTGGGCCTCAACACGATCTGGTGAATCTACTCCTCACTTAGGCCTCGTCTGCACCTTGTGACTCTTATCCCACCTGGCATCAATGGGATATGGTTACTCTGTTCCCCACCTGGGCCTCACTTGGACATGATAACTGTTCTCCGCACTTTGGCCTCAACTGGTCCTGATGACACTGGTCCCCCCACCTAGGCCTCAATCTGGACCTGGTGACTGTGGTCCCCACCTGGGTCTCACCTTGACCTGTTGCCTCTCGTTCCCACATGAACCACACCTGGACCTGGTGACTGTGGTGTCCTTGTAGACTCACATTTACCTGGTGACTCCGTTCCCGTCTAGGGCCTCACCTGGATCTGGTGACTCTGGCCTGCTGGTTGGCTTCACCTGGAATTGGTGAGTGGGGTTGTCACCTGGGCCTCACCCATACCTGGTGACTCAGGTCCCTACGTGGGCCTCTTGGACCTGGTGAATCTAGTACTTACCTGGTCCTCTCCCCGACCCGGGGACTCTGGTCACGACCTGGGCCTCACCTGGACCTGGTGAATCTGTTCCATATCTTGGCCTCACCGAGTCCTGGTGACTTTGTTCCCCACTTGGACCTGATTGCTGTGGACTCTTTTTGCCTCACCTGGAACTGGTGACTCTGATCCTATCTGCGCGTCACCCAGATCTGGTGACTCTGGAACTCACCTGGGCATCATTGGTACCTGATTACTCTGTTCCACACCTGAGCCTCACCTGGACATGATGACTCTGGTACCTCTCTGGGCCTCACCCTGACCTGGTGACTCTGGTCCCCATCTGGATGTCACCTGGACCAGGTGATTCTGGTACCCCTCTAGGCCTCAACCAGATCTGGTGACTCTGGTCCTCAACTGGGCCTCACCTGGACCTAGTGAATATACTCGATGTGGGCCACATTTGGACCTGGTGACTCTGCTCCCTACCTGGGCATCATCGGGAGATGGTTCCACTGCATGGCCTGCAGGTTGGCCTCACCTGGACCTGGTAACTCTGGTCCCTACCTGGGCTTCATCGGGACACCGTTCCTCTGCATGGCCTGCAGGTTGGCCTCACCTGGACCTGGTGAGTGGGGTTTCCACATGGGCCTCACACATACCTGGTGACATAGGTCCCCAAGTGGGCCTCACTTGGACCTGGTGAATCTGATCCTTACCTGGTCCTCACCCAGAACTGGTAACTCTGGTCACCACCTGGGAATCACCTGGACAGGGTGAATCTGGTCCCCATCTGGGCCTCCCCCAGTCCTGATGACTTTGTTCCCCACCTGGAACTGATTGCTGTGGACTCCTTCTTGGCCTCACCTGGAACTGGTGACTCTCATCCTAACTGGGCCTAACTCAATCTGCTGACTCTTGTCCTCCCCTGTGGACCATTATGAACTGGATACTCTGTTCCACACGTGAGCCTCACCTGGACATGATGACTCTGGATCCACTCTGGGCCTCACCCTGACGTGGTGACTCTGGTCCTCATGTGGATGTCACCTAGACCAGGTGAATCTGGTACCCCTCTAGGCCTCCACTAGACCTGGTGACTCTGGTCCTCAACTGGGCCTCACCGGGACCTAGTGAATATGCTCCCCAACTGTGCCTCATCTGGACCTGGTAACTCTGGTTCTACCTGGGCATCATCGGGACATGTTTACTGTATTCCCCCCTGGGACTGACCTGATCCTGGTAACTCTGGTCCTGATTTGGCCTCTTCTGTACCAGGTGACTCTGGATCCACCTTGGGTTCACCGGTAACTGGTGACTCTGATCCTAAGCATGGCCTCACCTGACCTGGTGACTGTGGTTCCCATTGGGACCGCACCTGGACCTCATGTCTCTGGTCCCAACTGGGCTTCACCAGGACCTGGTGTCTCTGGTACCCACCTTGGTAGCATCAGGATACGGTTACACTGTTCACTAACAGTGACCCAGCCGGACCTATTAACTCTGCTCTTCACCTGGGCCACACCTGGACATGTTGACACTGGTTCCCACCTGGGTCTCACCTGGACATGGTGAGTCGGATCCAAAACTGGTCCTCCCCTGTAACTGGTGATTCTCGTTCCCACATGGACATCATGTGGACCTGGTGGCTGCAGTGTTTCTAGCTTCTCATGTACCTCGTGACTCTGGTCCCCACCAGGGCCTCACAGGGACCTGGTGAGTGTGGTTGCCACCTGCACCTCAAGTGGACCTGGTCATTCTGGTCTGCACCTGAGACTACCCTGGATCTGGTGACTATGGTCCCCACCTGGGCTTCACCTGCTTTGGGGACTCCGGTCTCCATCTGAGCCTCACCTGGCCCTGTTGACCATGGTCCTCAACTGGGCAAAATTGGGACCCGGTGACTGTGTTCAACAACTGGACCTCACCTGGACCAGGTGATTCTGGTCTCCCTCTGGGTCTCACCGAGCCCTAGTGACCGTAATCCCAACTTTGCCCTGACTTGGACCTGCTGACCCTGGTTACCACCTGTGCCTCACCTCGAACTGTTGACTCTGGTACTTTCAAGGGCCTCCCCTGTACCTTGTGATCCTGGTCCCCACCTGGGTCTCACCTGGACGTGGTGACTCATGTCACAACCGCGTACTCACCTGGAGCTGCTTACTGTGTTCCACATCTGGGCCTCAAGTAGACTTGTTGACCATGGTCCCCAAGCCGGCCTCACATGGACCTGTTGCCTCTGATCCCCACCGGGGCCTCACGTGTACCTGGTAACTCTGGTCTTCACCTGGGCCTCATCTGGACCTATTGACTCTGGTCCCCACCTGGGCTTCACCTGGATCTGGTGACTCTGGTCCCCTCCTGTACTTCACCTGGATCTGGTGACTCTGGTCCCCACCTGGAACTCTCCTGGACCTGGTGACTCTCTTTCCAACATGGACCTCACCTGGATCTGGTGACTCTGGTCCTCAGTTTGGCCTCACCTGGACCTGGTTTCTCTCGTCCCCACTTTGAACTAACTCAGAACTGCTGAATCTTGCCCCACCTAGGCCGCACCCAGACCTGGTGACTCTTGTCCCCAGCTATGCCTCAATTTGCCCTAATGAATCTGGTCCTCACGTGGGCCTCACATGGACCTGGGACTCAGCTGATAGAGTGGCTCTGGTTCCCACAAGGGGCTCACCTGATACTGGTGACTGTGGTCTTATTCTATGCCTCACCAGGACCTAGTGATTCTGTTCCCCATCTGGGCCTGCATGGCCCTAGTGACTCTGGTCCTCAACCTGGAATCATTGGGAACTGGATACTCTATTCCACACCTGGGCCTCACTTTGACCAGGGACCTCTGGTCCCATTCTGGGCCTCAAACTAAACTGGTTACTCTGGTATCCCCTCTGGGCCTCACCCTTACCTGGTGACTCTGGTCACCCTTGGGCTTCACTTGTACCTGGTGAATCTGGTCCTTAGCTGGTCCGCACCTGGATCTGGTGACTGGTCGCCACCTGGGTCTCACCTGGACTTGGTGAATCCTGTTGCCACCTGCACCTCACCAGGACCTTGTGACTGTGGTCCCACCTGGACCTCACCTGGATCTGGTGGCTCTGGTTCTCATATGGGGCTCTCCTGGACCTGGTTCCTGTGGTCTCCATCTGGCCTCACCTGGAACACAATGACTCTGATCCATATTTGGTCCTCTCCTGGACCTGTTGACTCTTGTCCTTACCTGGGCATCATTGGGACCTGGATACTCTCTTATATACTAGGGCCTCACCTGGACCTGGTGACTGTGTTCCCACCTGGGCCTCACCTGGACGAGGTGACTGGTTCCCACAGGGACCTCACCTGGATCTGGTGACTCAGGTCCTCATATGGATATCATGGGACCTGGTTTCTGAGTTCCACATCGGGGCCTCACCTGGACCTAGTGATTCTCATTCCCCTCTGGGCCTCACCCTGACGTGCTGACTCTGGTCCCCCCCTGGATATCACCAGAACCGGGTGACTCTGGTCCCCCTCGGGACTCACCCGGAGCTGGGGTCACTGGTCCTCAACTCGGCCTCAACAGGACCTGGTGAATCTACTCCTCACTTAGGCCTCGTCTGGACCTTGTGACTCTTTTCCCACCTGGCAACAATGGGACATGGTTACTCTGTTCCGCACCTGGGCCTCACATGGACATGATAACTTTGCTCCGAACTTTGGCCTCAACTGGTCCTGATGACCTTGGTCCCCCAACCGAGGCCTCAATCTGGACCTGGAGACTGTCGTCCCCACGTGGGTCTCACCTGGACTTGGTGACTCTCGTTCCCACATGAACCACACCTGGACCTGATGACTGTGGTGTACTTGTAGACTCACATTTACCTGGTGACTCCGGTCCCCACTAGGGCCTAACCTGGATCTGGTGACTCTGGCCTGCAGGTTGGCCTCACCTGGACTTGGTTAGTGGGATGCCACCTGGGCCTCACACATACCTGGACTCAGGTCCCCACGTGGGCCACTTGGACCTGGTGAATCTGGCCCTTACCAGGTCTTCTCCCAGACCCGGGGAATCTGGTCACAACCTGGGCCTCACTGTGGACCTGGTGAATCTGGTCCCCATCTGGCCTAACCCAGTCCTGGTGACTATGTTTCCCACCTGGAACTGATTGCTCTGGACTCTTTCTTGGCCTCACTTGGAACTGGTGACTCTGATCCTATCTGTGCGTCACCGAGACCTGGTGACTCTGGTCCTCACCTGGGCATCATTGGTACCTGGTTACTCTGTTCCACACCTGAGCCTCACCTGGACATGATGTCTCTGGGACCTCTCTGGGCCTCACCCTGACCTGGTGATCTGGTCCCCATCTGGATGTCACCTGGACCAGGGGATTTTGGAACCCCTCTAGGCCTCAACCAGATCTGGTGACTCTTGTCCTCAACTGGGCCTCATCTGGATTTAGTGAATATGCTCCATCTGGGCCTCATTTGGACATGGTGACTCTGGTCACTCACTGGGCATCATCGGGAAATGGTTCCACTGCATGGCCTGCTGGTTTGCCTCACCTGGACCTGGTAACTCTGGTCCCTACCTGGGCATCATCAGGACATGGTTCCTCAGCATGGCCTGCAGGTAGGCCTCATCTTGACCTGGTGAGTGGAGTTCCCACCTGGGTCTTACCCATGCCTGGTGACACAGGTCCCCACGTGGGCCTCACTTGGACCTGGTGAATTTGGTCCTTACCTAGTCCTCACCCGGAACTGGTAAATCTGGTCACCACCTGGGAATCACCTAGACCTGGTGACTTTGTTCCCCACCTGGACCTGATTGCTGTGGACACCTTCTTGGCCTCACCTGGAAGTGGTAACTCTGATCCTAACTGGGCCTTTCCCAGATCTGGTGACTCTGGTCCTCACCTGGGGACAATTATGACCTGGATACTCTGTTCCACACCTGAGCCTCACCTGGACATGATGACTCTGGATCCCCTCTGGGCCTCACCCTGACATGGTTACTCTGGTCCCCATCTGGATGTCACCTAGACCAGGTGAATCAGGTACCCCTCTGGGCCTCAACCAGATCTGGGGCCTCTGGTCCTCAACTGGGCCTCACCTGGACCTAGTGAATATGCTCCATCTGTGCCTCATTTGGACCTGGTGACTCTGGTCCCTACGTGGGCAACATCGGGACATGGTTCCACATAATGGTTTGCAGGTTGGCCTCTTCTTGACCTGGTAACTCTGGTCCCTACCTTGGCATTATCGGGACCCGGTTACTTTGCATGGCCTGCAGGTAGGCCTCACCTGGACCTGGTGAGTGGGGTTGCCACTTGGGCCTCACGCATACCTGGTGACACAGGCCCCTACGTGGGCCTGATTTGGACCTGGTGTATCTGGTAATTCTGGTCACCACCTGGGAATCACCTGGACCTGGTGAATCTGGTAACTCTGGTCACCACCTGGGAATCACTTGGACCTGGTGAATCTGTGTCCCCATCTGGGCCTCACCCAGTCCTCGTGAATTTTTTCCCCACCTGGACCTGATTGCTGTGGACTCCTTCTTAGCCTCACCTGGAACTGTTGACTCTGATCCTAACTGGGCCTCACCCAGATCTGTTGACTCTGGTCCTCACCTGTGGACCATTATGACCTGGATACTCTGTTCCACACCTGAGACTCACCTGGACATGATGACTCTGGATCCCCTCTGGGCCTCTCCCTGACATGGTGACTCTGGTCCCCATCTGGAAGGCACCTAGTCCAGGTGAATCTGGTACCCCTCTATGCCTCAACTAGACCTGGTGACTCTGGTCCTCTACTGGGCCTCAACGGGACGTAGTGAATATGCTCCCCACCTTCGCCTCATCTGGACCTGGTGACTATGGCTCCACCTGGGCCTCACCTGTAACTGGTGACTCTGATCCTAAGCATGGCCTCACCTGACCTGGTGACTGTGGTTCCCATAGGGACCTCACCTGGACCTCATGTCTCTGTTCCACCTGGGCCTCACCAGGAACTTTTGTCTCTGGTTACCACCTGGGTAGCATCTTGATATGGTTACACTGTTCACTATCAGTGACCCAGCCGGACCTATTAACTCTGGTCTTCACCTGGGCCACACCTAGACATGGTGACACTCGTTCCCACCTGGGTCTCACCTGGACATGGTGAGTCGGATCCCCACCTGGTCCTCACCTGTAACTGGTGATTCTCGTTCCCACATGGACCTCATGTGGACCTGGTGGCTGCAGTGTTTCTAGCTTCTCATGTACCTCGTGACTCTGGTCCCCACCAGGGCCTCACCGGGACTTGGTGAGTGTAGTTGCCACCTGCACCTCACCTGGACCTGGTGATTCTGGTCTGCACCTGATACTACCCTGGATCTGGTGACTGTGGTCTCCACCTGGGCTTCTCCTGGATTTGGGGACTCCGGTCCCCATCTGGGCCACACCTGGCCCTGTTGACCATGGTCCTCAACTGTGCAAAATTGGGACCCGGTGACTTTAGACCTCACCTGGACCATGTTACTCTGGTCCGCCTCCGGGTCTAACCTTGGACCTCACCTGGACCATGTGACTCTGGTCCGCCTCCGGGTCTAACCGTGCCCTAATGACTCTGAAACCCACTTTGGCCTGACTTGGACCTGCTGACCTTGGTTGCCACCTGTGCCTGACCTCGAACTGTTGACTCTGGTTCATTCATCGGCCTCCCCTGTACCTGGTGATCCTGGTCCCCACCTGGGTCTCACCTGTACGTGGTAACTCTTGTCACCACCGGGGACTCACCTGGACCTGGTACTGTGTTCCACACATGGGCCTCAAGTAGACCTGTTGACCATGGTCCCCAAGCCGGCCTCACATGAACCTGTTGCCTCTGATCCCCACCGGGGCCTCACGTGTACCTGGAAACTCTGGTCCTCACCTGGGCCTCATCTGGACCTAGTGACTCTGGTCCCCACCTGGGCTTCACTTGGATCTGGTGACTCTGTTCCCCACCGGGACTTCACCTGGATCTGGTGACTCTTGTACACACCTGGACCTCTCCTGGACCTGGTGACTCTCTTTCCAACATGGACCTCACCTGGATCTGGTGACTCTGGTCCTCAGTTTGGCCTCACATGGACCTGGTGTCTCTCGTCCCCACTTTGACTTAACTCAGAACTGCTGAATCTTGCCCCACCTAGGCCGTACCCAGACCCAGTGACACTTGTCCCCAGCTATGCCTCAATTCGACCTGATGAATCTGGTCCTCACGTGGGCCTCACATGGACCTGGGACTCAGCTGCATAGAGTGGCTCTGGTTCCCACAAGGGGCTCACCTGATATTGGTGACTTATTCACCAGTGGTCTTATTCTATGCCTCAACAGGACCTATTGCTTCTCTTCCCCATCTGGGTCTGCATGGCCCTAGTGACTCTGGTCCTCACCCAGGCATCATTGGGACCTGGATACTCTATTCCACAATTCGGCCTCACTTTGACCAGGGACCTCTGGTCCCATTGTGAGCCTCAAACTAAACTGGTTACTCTGGTACCCCCTCTAGGCCTCACCCTTACCTGGTGACTCTGGTCACCCCTTGGGATTCACTTGGGCCTGGTGAATCTGGTCCTAAGCTGGTCCACACCTGGATCTGGAGACTGGACGCCACCTGGACCTCACCTGGATTTGGTGAATCCTGTTGCCACCTGCGCCTCACCTGGACTTTGTGACTGTGGTCCCACCTGGACCTCACCTGGATCTGGTGGCTCTGGTTCCCATATGGGGCTCTCCTGGACCTGGTTACTGTGGTCTCCATCTGGCCTCCCCTGGAACACAATGACTCTGATCCATATTTGGGCCTCTCTTGGACCTGTTGACTCTGGACCTTACCTGGGCATCATTGGGACCTGGATACTCTCTTATATACCTGAGCCTCACCTGGAACTGGTGACTGTGGTCCCACCTGGGCCTCACCTGGACGAGGTGACTGGTTCCCACAGGGACCTCACCTGGACCTGGTGACTCAGGTCCTCATATGGGCATCATGGGACCTGGTTTCTCAGTTCCATATCGGGGCCTCACCTGGACCTAGTGATTCTCGTCCCCCTCTGGGCCTCATCCTGACGTGGTGACTCTGGTCCCCACCTCGACATCACCAGAACCGGGTGACTCTGGGCCCCCTCTGGGACGCAAATGGACCTGGGGACACTGGTCCTCAACTGAGGCTCAACAGGACCTGGTGAATCTACTCCTCACTTAGACCTCGTCTGAACCTTGTGACTCTTTTCCCACCTGGCATCAATGGGACATGTTTACTCTGTTCCCCACCTGGGCGTCACCTGGACATGATAACTTTGCTCCACTCTTTGGCCTCAACTCTTCCTGATGACTCTGGTCCCCCCACCTAGGCCGCAATCTGGAACTGATGACTGTGGTCTCCACCGGGGTCTCACCTGGATTTGGTGACTCTCGTTTCCACATGAACAACACCTGGACCTGGTGACTGTGGTGTTCTTGTACACTCACATTTACCTGTTGACTCCGGTCCCCACTAGGGCCTCACCTGGATCTGGTGACTCTGGCTTGCAGGTTGGCCTCACCTGGACCTGGTGAGTGGGGTTGCCACCTGGGCCTCACCCATACCTGGTGACTCAGGTCCACACGTGGGCCTCTTGGACCTGGTGAATCTGGTCCTTACCTGGTCCTCTCCCAGAACCGGGGACTCTGGTGACCACCTGGGCCTCACCTGGACCTGGTGAATCTGGTCCCCATCTGGGCCTCACGCAGTCCTGGTGACTTTGTTCCCCACCTGGACCTGATTGCTGTGGACTCTTTCTTGGCCTCACCTGGACCTTGTGACTCTGATCCTATCTGCGCGTCACCCAGATCTGGTGACTCTGGTCCTCACCTGGGCATCATTGGTACCTGGTGACTCTGTTCCACAGCTGAGCCTCAGCTGGACATGATGACTCTCGAACCTCTCTGTGCCTCACCCTGACCTGGTGACTCTGGTCCCCATCTGTATGTCACCTGGACCAGGGGATTCTGGTACCCCTCTGGGCCTCAACCAGATCTGGTGACTCTGGTCCTCAACTGGGCCTCACCTGGACCTAGTGAATATTCTCCATCTGGGCCTCATTTGGAGCTCGTCCCTCTGGTACCTACGTGGGCACCATCGGGACATGGTTCCACTGCATGTCCTGCAGGTTGGCCTCACCTGGACCTGGTAACTCTGGTCCCTACCTGGACATCATCGGGACACGGTTCCTCTGCATGGCCTGCATGTTGGCCTCAGCCGGACCTGGTGAGTGGGGTTACCACCTGGGGCTCACCCATACCTGGTGACACAGGTCCCTACGTGGGCCTCACTTGGACCTGGTGAATCTGTTCCTTACCTGGTCCTCCCCCGGACCTGGTAACCCTGGTCGCCACCTGGGAATCACCTGGACCTGGTGAATCTGGTCCCCATCTGGGCCTCACCCAGTCCTGTTGACTTTCTTCCCCACCTGGAACTGATTGCTGTGGACTCCTTCTTGGACTCAACTGGAACTGTTGACTCTGATCCTAACTGGGCTTCACCCAGATCTGGTGACTCTGGTCCTCACCTGTGGACCATTATGACCTGGATACTCTGTTCCACACCTGAGCCTCACCTGGACATGCTGACTCTGGATCCCCTCTGGGCCTCACCCTGACATGGTGACTCTGGTCCCCATCTGGATGTCACCTAGACCAGGTGAATATGGTACCCCTCTAGGCCTCAACAAGACCTGGTGACTCTGGTCCTCAATTGGGCCTCACCGGGACCTAGTGAATATGCTCTACACCTGCGCCTCATCTGGACCTGTGACGCTGGTTCTATCTGGGCATCATCGGGACATGGTTACTCTGTTCCCACTGGGACTGACCTGATCCTTGTAACTCTGCCATGACTTTGGCCTCTCTGTACCAGGTGACTCTGGCTCTACCTGGGCCTAACCTGTAACTGGTGACTCTGATCCTAAGCATGGCCTCACCTGACCTGGTGACTGTGGTTCCCATCGGGACCTCACCTGAACCTGATATTTCTGTTCCCCACCTGGGTAGCATCAGGATATGGTTACACTGTTCACTAACAGTGACCCATCCGGACCTATTAACTCTGGTCTTCACCTGAGCCACACCTGGACATGGTGACACTGGTTCCCACCTGGGTCTCACCTGGACATGGTGAGTCGGATCCCCACCTGGTCCTCACCTGTAACTGGTGATTCTCGTTCCCACATGGACATCATGTGGACCTGGTGGCTGCTTTGTTTCTAGCTTCTCATGTACCTCGTGACTCTGGTCCCCACCAGGGCCTCACCCGGGACTGGTGAGTGTGGTTGCCACCTGCACCTCACCTGGACCTGGTGATTCTGGTCTGCACCTGAGACTACCCTGGATCTGGTGACTGGGGTCTCCACCTGGGCTTCACCTGGATTTGGGGACTCCGGTCCCCATCTGGGCCTCACCTGGCCCTGTTGACCATGGTCCTCAACTATTCAGAATAGGGACCCGGTGACTGTGTTCCACAACTGGACCTCACCTGGACCAGGTGACTCTGGTCACCCTCAGGGTCTCACCGTGCCCTAGTGACTGTGAACCCCACTTTGTACTGACTTGAACTTGCTGACCCTGGTTGCCACCTGCAACTGACGTAGAACTGTTGACTCTGGTTCTTTCAAGGGCCTCCCCTGAACCTGGTGAACCTGGTCCCCACCTGGGCCTCACCTGGACGTGGTGACTCTTGTCACCACCGGTTACTCACGTGGACCTGGTTACTGTGTTCCACGCCTGGGCCTCAAGTAGACCTGTTGACCATGGTCCCCAAGCCGGCCTCACATGAACCTGTTGCCTGTGATCCCCACCGGTGCCTCACGTGTACCTGGTAACTCTGGTCCTCACCTGGGCCTCTTCTGGACCTAGTGACTCTGGTCCCAACCTGGGCTACACCTGGATCTGGTGACTCTGGTCCCCGTCTGGGTCTCACACAGTCCTGGTGACTTTGTTCCCCTCCTGGACGTGATTGCTGTGGACTCTTTCTTGGCCTCACCTGGAACTGGTGACTCTGGTCCCTATCTGGATGTCACCTGGACCAGGGGATTCTGGTACCCCTCTGGGCCTCAACCAGATCTGGTGACTCTGGTCCTCAAATGGGCCTCACCTGGACCTAGTGAATATGCTCCATCTGGGCCTCATTTGGACCTGGTGACTCTGGTCCATACATGGGCAACATCGGGACATGGTTCCACATAATGGTCTGCAGGTTGGCCTCTTCTTGACTTGGTAACTGTGGTCCCTACCTGGGCATCATCGGGACACGGTTCCTCTGCATGGCCTGCAGGTTGGCGTCACCTGGACCTGGTGAGTGGGGATGCCACCTGGGCCTCACCCATACCTGGTGACACAGGTCCCACGTGGGCCTCACTTGGACCTGGTGAATCTGGTCCTTACCTGGTCCTCACCCGGAACTGGTAACTCTTGTCACCACCTGGGAATCACCTGGACCTGTTAAATCTGGTCCCCATCTGGGCCTCACCCAGTCCTGGTGACTTTGTTCCCCACCTGCACCTGATTGCTGTGGACTCCTTCTTGGCCTCACCTGGAAATTGTGACTCTGCTCCTAACTGGGCCTCACCCAGATCTGGTGACTCTGGTCCTCACCTGTGGATCATTATGACCTGGATACTCTGTTCCACACCTGAACCTCACCTGGACATGATGACTCTGGATCCCCTCTGGGCCTCACCCTGACCTGGTGACTCTGGTCCCCATCTGGATGTCACCTGGTCCAGGTGATTCTGGTACCCCTCTAGGCCTCAACCAGTTCTGGTGACTCTGGTCCTCAACTGGGCCTCAACGGGACCTAGTGAATATGCTCCATCTGGGCCTCATTTGGACCTGGTGACTTTGGTCCCTCCCTGGGCATCATCGGGACATGGTTACACAGCATGGCCTACAGGTTGGAATCACCAGGAGCCGGTAACTCTGGTCCCTGCATGGGCATCATCGGGACACGGTTCCTCTGCATGGCCCAAGGGTTGGCCTCACCTGGACCTGGTGATTGGGGTTTCCACCTGAGCCACCTAGGCCGAACCTAGATCTGGTGACTCTTGTCCCCAGCTATTCCTCCCCTGTACCTGGTGACCCATGCACCCACGTGGGCCTCACTTGGACCTGGTGAATCTGGTCCTTACCTGGTCCTCACCTGGAACTGGTAACTCTGGTCACCACCTGGGAATCACCTGGACCTTTTGAATCTGGTCCCCATCTGGGCCTCACACAGTCCTGGTGACTTTGTTCCCCACCTGGACCTGATTGTTGTGGACACATTCTTGGCTTCACCTGGAAGTGGTGAGTGTGATCCTAACTTGGCCTCATCCAGATCTGGTGACTCTGGTCCTCACCTGTGGACCATTATGATCTAGATACTCCGTTCCACACCTGAGCCTCACTTGGACATGATGACTCTGGATCCCCTATGGGCCTCACCCTGACATGGTGACTCTGCTCCCCATCTGGATGTCACGTAGACCAGGTGAATCTGGTACCCCTCTAGGCCTCAACTAGACCTCGTGACTCTGGTCCGCAACTGAGCCTCACTGGGACCGAGTGAATATGCTCCCCACCTGCGCCTCATCTGGACCTGGTGACTCTGGTTCTACCTGGGCATCATCGGGGCATGGTTACTCTATTCCCCACTGGGACTGACCTGATCCTGGTAACTATGGTCCTGACTTTGGCCTCTTCTGTACCAGGTGACTCTGGCTCAACAGGGGCCTCACCTGTAACTGGTGAGTCTGATCCTAAGCATGGCCTCACCTGACCTGGTGACTGTGGTTCCCATCGGGACCTCTTCTGGACCTCATGTCTCTAAGCCCTCCTGGAACTCACCAGGACCTGGTTTCTGTGGTTCCCACCTGGGTAGCATCAGGATATGTTTACACTGTTCACTAACAGTGACCCAGCCGGACCTATTAACTCTGGTCTTCACCTGGGCCACACCTGGACATGGTGACACTGGTTCCCACCTGGGTCTCACCTGGACATGGTGAGTCGGATCCCCACCTGGTCCTCACCTGTAACTGGTGATTTTCATTCCCACATGGACATAATGTGGACCTTGTGGCTGCAGTGTTTCTAGCTTCTCATATACATCGTGACTCTGGTCCCCAGCAGGGCCTCACCGGGACCTGGTGAGTGTGGTTGCATCCTGCACCTCACCTGGACCTGGTGATTCTGGTCTACACCTGAGACTACCCTGGATCTGGTGACTCTGGTCCCCACCTGAGCTTCACTTGGATTTGGGGACTCCGGTCTCCATCTGGGCTTCACCTGGCCCTGTTGACCATGGTCCTCAACTGGGCAAAATTGGAACCCGGTGACTGTGTTCCACAACTGGACCTCACCTGGACCAGGTGACTCTGGTCCCCCTCTGGGTCTCACCGTTCCCTAGTGACTGTGAACCCCCTCTATGGCCTGTCTTGGTCCTGCTGATACTGGTTGCCTCCTGCGCCTGACCTCAAACTGTAGACTCTGGTTTTTCAAAGGCCTCCCGTCGACCTGGTCATCCTGGTCCCCACCTGGGTCTCACTTGGACGTGGTGACATTGTCACCATCGGGGACTCTCCTGGACCTGCTTACTGTGTTCCACACCTGGGCCTCAAGTAGACCTGTTGACCATGTTCCCCAGGACGGCCTCACATGGACCTGTTGACACTGCTCACACCGGGGTCTCACTTGTACCTGGTATCTCTGGTCCCCACCTTGACCTCATCTGGACTTAGTGACTCTGGTCCCCACCTGGGCTTCACCTGGATCTGGTGACTCTGGTCCCCACCTGGACTTCACCTGGATCTGGTGACTCTGGTCCCCACCTGGACCTCTCCTGGACCTGGTGACTCCTTTCCAACATGGACCTCACCTGGATCTGGTGACTCTGGTCCTCAGTTTGGCCTCACCTGGACCTGGTGACTCTCGTTCCCACATGAATCACACCTGGACCTGGTGACTGTGGTGTTCTTGTAGACTCAATTTTACCTGGTGACTCTGGTCCTCACTAGGGCCTCTCCTGGATTTGGTAACTCTGGCCTGCTGGTTGGCCTCACCTGGACCTGGTGAGTGGGGTTGCCACCTGAGCCTCACCCATACCTGGTGACTCAGGTCCCCACGTGGACCTCTTGGACGTGGTGAATCTGGTCCTTACCTGGTCCTCTCCCATACCCGGGGACTCTGGTCACCAACTGGGCCTCGCCTAGACCTGGTGAATCTGGTCCCCACCTGGGCCACACCCAGTCCTGGTGACTTTGTTCCCCACCTGGACCTGATTGCTGTGGACTTTTTCTTGGCCTCACCTGGAACTGGTGACTCTGATCCTATCTGGGCGTCACCCAGACCTGGTGACTCTGGTCCTCACCTGGGCATCCTTGGTACGTGGTGACTCTGTTCCACACCTGAGCCTCTCCTGAACATGATGACTCTTGAACCTCTCTGGGCCTCACTCTGACCTGGTGACTCTGGTCCCCATCTGGATGTCACCTGGACCAGGTGATTCTGGTATCCCTCTAGGGCTCAACCAGATCTGGTGATTCTGGTCCTCAACTGGGCCTCACCTGGACCTAGTGAATATGCTCCATCTGGGCCTCATTTGGACCTGGTGTCTCTGGTCCCTACATGGGCATCATCGGGACACGTTTCCTCAGCAGGTCCCAAAGGTTGGCCTCACCTGGACCAGGTAAGTCTGGTCCCTACGTGGGCATCATTGGGACATGGTTCCACTGCATGGCCTGCACGTTGGCCTCACCTGGACCTGGTGATTGGAATTTCCACCTGGGCCTCACCCATACCTGGAGACACAAGTCCCCACGTGGGCCTCACTTGGACCTGGTGAATCTGGTCCTTACCTGGTGCTCACCTGGAACTGGTAACTCTGGTCACCACCTGGGAATCACCTGGACCTGGTGAATCTGGCCCCCATCTGGGCCTCACCCAGTCTTGGTGACTTTGTTCCCAACCTGGACCTGATTGCTGTGGACTCCTTCTTGGCCTCACCTGGTACTGGTGAGTCTGATACTATGTGGACCTCACCCAGATCTGGTGACTCTGGTACTCACCTGTGGACCATTATGACCTGGATACTCTGTTCCACACCTGACCCTCACCTGGACATGATGACTCTGGATCCCCTCTGGGCCTCACCCTGACATCGTGACTCTGGTCCCCATCTGGATGTCACCTAGACCCAGGTGAATCTCGTACCCCTGCTAGGCCTCAACTAGACCTGGGCATTTTGGTCCTCAAATGGACCTCACCTGGACCTAGTGAATATGCTCTCCACCTGCGCCTCATCTGGACCTGGTGACTCTGGTTCTACCTGGGCATCATCGGGACATGGTTACTCTATTCCCCACTGGGACTAACCTGATCCTGGTAACTCTGGTCCTGACCTTGGCCTCTTCTGTACCAGGTGACTCTGGCTCCACCTGGTCCTCGCCTCTAGCTGGTGACTCTGATCCTAAGCATGGCCTCACCAGACCTGGTGACTGTGGTTCCCAATGGAACCTCACCTGGACCTCATGTCTCTGGTCCCTCCTGACCCTCACCAGGACCTGGTGTCTCTGGTACCCACCAGGGTAGCATCAGGATATGGTTACACTGTTCACTAACAGTGACCCAGGCGGAACTATTAACTCTGGTCTTCACCTGGGCCACACCTGGACAGGGTGTCACTGGTTCCCACCAGGGTCTCACCTGGACATGGTGTGTCGGATCCCCACCTGGTCCTCACCTGTAACTGGTGATTCTCGTTCCCACATGAACCTCACCTGGACCTGGTGACTGTGGTGTTCTTGTAGACTCACATTTACCTGGTGACACTGGTCCCCACTAGGGCCTCACCTGGATCTGGTGACTCTGGCCTGCTGGTTGGCCTCACCTTGACCTGGTGTTTGGGGTTGCCACCTGGGCCTCACCCATACCTGGTGACTCAGGTCCACACGTGGGCCTCTTGGACCTGCTGAATCTGGTCCTTACCTGGTCCTCTCCCAGAACCGGGGACTCTGGTGCACCACCTGGGCCTCACCTGGACCTGGTGAATCTGGTCCCCATCTGGGCCTCAACCAGTCCTGGTGACTTTGTTCCCCACCTGGACCTGATTGCTGTGGACTTTTTCTTGGCCTCACCTGGACCTGGTGACTCTGATCCTATCTGCGCGTCACCCAGATCTGGTAACTCTGGTCCTCACCTGGGCATCATTGGTACCTGGTGACTCTGTTCCACAGCTGAGCCTCAGCTGGACATGATGACTCTCGAACCTCTCTGTGCCTCACCCTGACCTGGTGACTCTGGTCCCCATCTGTATGTCACCTGGACCAGGGGATTCTGGTACCCCTCTAGGCCTCAACCAGATCTGGTGACTCTGGTCCTCAACTGGGCCTCACCTGGACCTAGTGAATATGCTCCATCTGGGCCTCATCTGGACCTGGTGACTCTGGTCCCTACCTGGGCATCATCGGGACATGGTTCCTTTGCATGGCCTGCAGGTTGGCCTCACCTGGACCTGGTGTGTGGGGTTGCCACCTGGGTCTCACCCATACCTGGTGACTCAGGTCCCAACGTGAGACTCTTGGACCTGGTGAATCTGGTCCTTACCTGTTCCTCTCCCAGATCCGGGGACTCTGGTCACCACCTGGGCTCACCTGGACCTGGTGGATCTGGTCCCCATCTGGGCCTCACTCAGTCCAGGTGACTTTGTTCCCCACCTGTACCTGATTGCTTTGGACTGTTTCTTGGCCTCACCTGGAACTGGTGACTGAGATCCTATCTGCGCGTCACCAGTCATGGTGACTCTGGTCCTCACCTGGGCATCATTGGTACCTGGTTACTCTGTTCCACACCTGAGCCTCACCTGCACATGTTGACTCTGGAACCTCTCTGGGCCTCACCCTGACCTGAAGACTCTGGTCCCCGTCTGGATGTCACCTAGACCAGGTGAATCTGGAAACCCTCTAGGCCTCAACTTGTCCTGGTGACTCTGGGCCTCAACTGGGCCTCACCGGGACCTAGTGAACATGCTCCCACCTGCGCCTCATCTGGACCTGGTGACTCTGGTTCTACCTGGGCATCACCGGGACATGGTTACTCTATTCCCCACTGGGACAGACCTGATCCTGGTAACTCTGGTCCTGACGTTGGCATCTTCTGTACCAGGTGACTCTGGCTCAAACCTGGGTCTCACCAGTAACTAGTGACTCTGATCCAAAGCATGGCCTCACCTGACCTGGTGACTGTGGTTCTCATCGGACCTCACCTGGACCTCAGGTCTCTGGTCCCACCTGGGCCTCACCAGGACCTGGTGTCTCTGGTACCCACCTGGGTAGCATCAGGATATGGTTACACTGTTCACTATCAGTGACCCAGCCGGACCTATTAACTCTGGTCTTCACCTGGGCCACAACTGGACATGGTGACACTGGTTCCCACATGGGTCTCACCTGGACATTGTGAGTCGGATCCCCACCTGGTCCTCACTGGTAACTGGTGATTCTCGTTCCCAAATGTACATCATGTGGTCCTGGTGGCTGCAGTGTTTCTAGATTCTCATGTACCTCGTGACTCTGGTCCCCAGCAGGGCCTGAACGGGACCTGGTGAGTTTGGTTGCCACCTGCACCTCACCTGCACCTGATGATTCTGGTCTGCACGTGAGACTACACTGGATATGGTGATGTGGTCCCCACCTCGGCTTCACTGCTTTGGGGACTCAGGTCCCCATCTGGGCCTCACCTGGCCCTGTTGACCATGGTCCTCAACCTGGCAAACCTGCGACCCGGTGACTGTGTTCCACAACTGGACCTGAACTGGACCAGGTGACTCTGGTCCCACTCAGGGTATCACCGTGCCGTAGTGACTGTGAACCCCACTTTGGCTTGACTTGAACCTTCTGACCCTGGTTGCCACCTGCGTCTGATTTCGAACTGTTGACTGTGGTTCTTTCAAGGGCCTCCCCTGTACCTGGTGATCCTGGTGCCCACCTGGGCCTCACCTGGACGTGGTGACTCTTGTCACCACCGGGGACTCACCTGGACCTGCTTACTGTGTTCCACACCTGGGCCTCAAGTAGTCCTGTTGACCATGATCCCCAAGCCGGCCTCACATGGACCTGTTGTCTCTGATCCCCAGCTGGGCCTCACGTGTAACTGGTAACTCTGGTCCCCACCTGGGTCTCACCTGGACCTAGTGACTCTGGTCCCCACCTGGACCTCACCTGGATCTGGTGACTCTGGTCCTCAGTTTGGCCTCACCTGGACCTGGTGTCTCTCTTCCCCACTTTGACCTATCTCAGAACTGCTGAATCTTGCCCCACCTAGGCCGCACCCAGACCTGGTGACTCTTGTCCCCAGCGTTGCCTCAATTCGACCTGATGAATCTGGTCCTCACGTGGGCCTCACATGGACCTGGGACTCAGCTGGTTGAGTGGCTCTGGTTCCCACAAGGGGCTCACCTGATATTACTGACTGTGGTCTTATTCTATGCCTCACCAGGACCTAGTGATTCTGTTCCCCATCTGGGCCTGCATGGCCCTAGTGACTGTGGTCCTCACCCAGGAACCATTGGGACCTGGATACTCTATTCCACACCTGGGCCTCACTTTGACCAGGGACCTTTTGTCCCATTCTGGGCCGCAAACTAAACTGGTTACTCTGGTTCCCCCTCTGGTCCTCACCCTTACCTGGTGACTCTGGTCACCCCTTGGGCTTCACTTGGGCCTGGTGAATCTGGTCCTTAGCTGGTCCGCTCCTGGATCTGGTGACTGGTCGCCACCTGGCCCTCACCTGGACTAGGTGAACCCTGGTGCCAACAGCGCCTCACCTGGACCTTGTAACTGTGGTCCCACGTGGACCTCACCTCGATCTGGTGTCTCTGGTTCCCATATGGGGCTCTCCTGGACCTGGTTCCTGTGGTCTCCATCTGGCCTCACCTGGAACACAATGACTCTGATCCATATTTGTGCCTCTCATGGACCTGTTGACTCTGGTCCTTACCTGGGCATCATTGGAACCCGGATACTCTCTTATATACCTGGGCCTCACCTGGACCTGATGAATGTGGTCCCACCTGTGCCTCACCTGGATGAGGTCACTGGTTCCCACAGGGACCTCACCTGTACCTGGTGACTCAGGTCCTCAAATGGGCATCATGGGACCTGGTTTCTCAGCTCCACATCGGGGACTCACCTGGACCTAGTGATTCTCGTCCCCGTCTGGGCCTCACCCTGACGTGGTGTTCTGGTCCACACCTGGATATCACCAGAACCGGGTGACTCTGGTCCCCCTCTGGGACTCACCCGGAGCTGGTGACACTGGTCCTCAACTGGGCCTCAAAAGGACCTGGTGAATCTACTCCTCACTTAGGCCTCATCTGGACCTTGTGACTCTTTTCCCACCTGGCATCAATGGAACATGGTTACTCTGTTCCCCAACTGGGCCTCACTTGGACATGATAAATTTGCTGCACACTTTGGCCTCAAATGGTCCTGATGACTCTGGTCCCCCCCACGTAAGCCACAAACTGCACCTGGTGACTGTGGTCCCCACCTGGGTCTCACCTGGACCTGGTGACTCTCGTTCCCACATGAACCACACCTGGACCTGGTGACTGTGGTATTCTTGTAGACTCACATTTACCTGGTGACTCCGGTCCCCACTAGGGCCTCACCTGGATCTGGTGACTCTGGCCTGCAGCTTGGCGTCACCTGGACCTGGTGAGTGGGGTTGCCACCTGGGCCTAACCCATAACTGGTGACTAATTCCCCACGTGGGCCTCTTGAACCTGGTGAATCTGGTCCTTACCTGGTCCTCTCCCAGACCCAGGGACTCTGCTCAACACCTGGGCCTCACCTGGACCTGGTGAATCTGGTCCCCATCTGGGCCTCACCCAGTCCTGGTGACTTTGTTCCCCACCTGGACCTGATTTCTGTGGACTCTTTCTTGGCCTCACCTGGAAGTGGTGACTCTGATCCTATCTGCGCTTCACCCAGATCTGGTCACTCTGGTCCTCACCTGTGGACCATTATGACCTGGATACTCTGCTCCACACCTGAGACTCACCTGGACATGATGACTCTGGATCCCCTCTATGCCTCACCCTGACATGGTGACGCTGGTCCCCTTCTGGATATCACCTAGACCAGGTTAACCTGGTTCCCCTCTAGGCCTCAACTTGACCTGGAGACTCTGGTCCTCAACTGGGCCTCACCAGGACCTAGTGAACATGCTCCCCACCTGCGCCTCATCTGGACCTGGTGACTCTGGTTCTCCCTGGGCATCATCGGGACATGGTTACTCTATTCCCCACTGGGACTGACCTTATCCTGGTAACTCTGCTCCTGACTTTGGCCTCTTCTGTACCAGGTGACTCTGGCTCCACCTGGGCCTACCTGTAACTGGTGACTCTGATCCAAATCATGGCCTCACCAGACCTGGTGACTGTGGTTCCCATCGGGACCTCACCTGGTCCTCATGTCTCTGTTCTCACCTGGGCCTCACCAGGACCTGGTGTTTCTCGTACCCACCTGGGTAGCATCAGGATATGGTTACACTGTTCACTAACAGTGACCCAGCCGGACCTATTATCTCTGGTCTTCACCTCGCCACACATGGACATGGTGACACTGGTTACCACCTCGGTCTCACCTGGACATGGTGAGTCTGATCCCCATCTGGGCCTCAATGTAACTGGTGATTCTCGTTCCCACATGGACATCATGTGGACCTGGTGGCTGCAGTGTTTCTAGCTTCTCATGCACCTCGTGGCTCTGGTCCCCACCAGGCCCTCACCGGGACCTGTTGAGTGTGGTTGCCACCTGCACCTCACCTGGACTTTGCTGATTCTTGTCTGCCCCTGAGACTACCCTGGATCTGGTGACTGTGGTCCCCACCTGGGCTTCACCTGGATTTGGGGACTCCGGTCCCCATCTGGGCCTCACCTGGCCCTGATGACCATGGTCCTCAACTGGGCACAATTGGGACCCGGTGACTGTGTTCCACAACTGGACCTCACCTGGACCAGGTGACTCTGGTCCCCCTCTGGGTCTCACCGTGCCCTAGTGACTGTGAATCCAACTTTGGCCTGACTTGGACCTGCTGACGCTGGGTGCCACCTGCCCCTGACCTCGAACTGTTGACTCTGGTTCTTTCAAGGGCCTCCCCTGTACCTGGTGATCCTGGTCCCCACCTGAGCCTCACCTGGACGTGGTGACTCTTGTCAACACCGGGGACTCACCTGGACCTGCTTACTGTGTTCCACACCTGGGTCTCAAGTAGACGTGTTGACCATGGTCCCCAAGGCGGCCCCACATGTACCTGTTGCCTCTGATCCCCACCGGGGCCTCACGTGTACCTGGTAACTCTGGTCCCTCACCTGGGCCTCATCTGGACCTAGTGACTCTGGTCCCCACCTGGGCTTCACCTGGATCTGGTGACTCTGGTCCCCACCTGGACCTCACCTGGATCTGGTGACACTGGTCCTCAGTTTGCCCTCACCCAGACCTGGTGACTCTTGTCCCCAGCTATGCCTCAATTCGACCTGATGAATCTGGTCCTCTCGTGGGCCTCACATGGATCTGGGACTCAGCTTGTTAGAGTGGCTCTTGTTCCCACAAGGATCTCACCTGATACTGGTGACTGTGGTCTTATTGTATGCCTCACCAGGACCTAGTGATTCTGTTCCCCATATGGGCCTGCATGGCCCTAGTGACTCTGGTTCTGACCCAGGCATCATTGGGACGTGGATACTCTCTTATATACCTGGGCCTCACCTGAATCTGGTGACTCTGGCCTGCAGGTTGGCCTCACATGGACTTTGCTAGTGGGATGCCACGTGGGCCTTACGCATACCTGGTGACTCAGGTCCCCACGTGGGCCTCTTGGACCTGGTGAATCTGGTCCTTACCTGGTCTTCTCCCAGACCCGGGGAATCTGGTCACAACCTGGGCCTCACCTTGACCTGGTGAATCTGGCCCCCATCTGGGCCTCACCCAGTCCTGGTGACTATGTTCCCCACCTGGACCTGATTGCTCTGGACTCTTTCTTAGCCTCACCTGGAACTGGTGACTCTGATCCTATCTGTGCGTCACCCAGACCTGTTGACTCTGGTCCTCACCTGGGCATCATTGGTACCTGGTTACTCTGTTCCACACCTGAGCCTCACCTGGACATGATGTCTCTGGGACCTCTCTGGGTCTCACCCTGACCTGGTGATCTGATCCCCATCTGGATGTCACCTGGACCAGGTGATTCTGGTACCCCTCTAGGCCTCAACCAGATCTGGTGACTCTTTTCCTCAACTGGGCCTCACCTGGACCTAGTGAATATGCTCCATCTGGGCCTCATTTGGACCTGGTGACTCTGGTCACTCACTGGGCATCATTGGGAAATGGTTCCACTGCATGGCCTGCTGGTTGGCCTCACCTGGACCTGGTAACTCTGGTCCCTACCTGGGCATCATCGGGACATGGTTCCTCTGCATGGCCTGCAGGTTCGCCTCATTTTGACCTGGTGAGTGGGGTTCCCACTTGGGTCTTACCCATGCCTGGTGACACAGGTCCCCACGTGGGCCTCACTTGAACCTGGTGAATGTGGTCCTTACCTAGTCCTCACCCGGAACTGGTAAATCTGGTCACCACCTGGGCATCACCTAGTCCTGGTGACTTTGTTCCCCACCTGGACCTGATTGCTGTGGACACCTTCTCGGCCTCACCTGGAAGTGGTAATTCTGATCCTAACTGGGCCTCTTCCAGATCTGGTGACTCTGGTCCTCACCTGTGGACCATTATGACCTGGATACTCTGTTCCACACCTGAGCCTCACCTGGACATGATGACTCTGGATCCCCTCTGGGCCTCACCCTGACATGGTTACTCTGGTCCCCATCTGGATGTCACCTAACCAGGTGAATCTGGTACCCCTCTAGGCCACAACCAAACCTGGTGACTCTAGTCCTCAACTGGGTCTGCCCGGGACCTAGTGAATATGCTCCCCAACTGCGCCTCATCTGGACATGATGACTCTGGTTCTACGTGGGCATCATCGGGACATGGTTACTCTATTCCCCACTGGGAGTGACCTGATCCTTGTAACACTGGTCTGACTTTGGCATTTTCTGTACCAGGTGACTCTGGCTCTACCTGGGCCTCACCTGTAACTGGTGACTCTTATCCTAAGCATGGCCTCACCTGACTTGGTGACTCTGGTCCCCATTAGGATGTAACCTGGACCAGGTGATTCTGGTACCCCTCTAGGCCTCAACCAGTTCTGGTGACTCTGGTCCTCAATTGGCTTCACCTGGACCTAGTGAATATGCTCCATCTGGGCCTCATTTGGACCTGGTGACTGTCGTCCCTACCTGGGCATCATCGGGACATGGTTCCGCACATGGCCTGCAGGTTGGCCTCACCTGGACCTGGTGAGTGGGATTGCCACCTGTGGCTAACCCATACCTGGTGACTCAGGTCCCCATGTGGGCCTCTTGGACCTGGTGAATCTGGTCCTTACCTCTTCTTCTCCCAACCTGGGGACTCTGGTCATCACCTGGGCCTCACTTGGACAAGGTGAACTGGTCCCCATCTGGGCCTCACCCAGTCCTGGTTACTTTGTTCCCCACCTGGAACTGATTGCTGTGGACTCTTTCTTTGCCTCACCTGGAACTGGTGACTCTGATCCTATCTGCGCGTCACCCAGATCTGGTGACTCTGGTCCTCATCTGGGCATCATTGGTACCTGGTGACTCAGTTCCACCCCTGAACCTCACCTGGACATGATGACTCTGGAACCTCTCTGGGTCTCACCCTGTCCTGGTGACTCTGGTCCCCATCTGGATGTCACCTGGACCAGGTGATTCTGGTACCCCTCTGAGCCTCAACCAGATCTGGTGACTCTGGTCCTCTACTGGGCCTCACCTGGACCTAGTGAATATGCTCCATCTGGGCCTCATTTGGACCTGGTGACTCTGGTCCCTACCTGGGCATCATCGGGACATGGTTCCACTGCATGGCCTGCAGGTTGGCATCACCTGGACCTGGTAACTCTGGTTCCTACATGTACATCATCGGGACACGGTTCCTCTGCATGGCGCGAAGGATGGCCTCTCCTGGACCTGGTGAGTTTGGTTGCAACCTGTGCCTCACCCGTACCTGGGGACACAGGTCCCCGCTTGGGCCTCTTGGACCTGGTGAATCTGGTCCTTACCTGGTCGTCTCCCAGCCCCAGGGTCTCTGGTCACCACCTGGGAATCACCTGGACCTGGTGAATCTGGTCCTGACCAGGGCCTCACCCAGTCCTGGTGACTTTGTTCCCCACCTGGACCTGATTGCTGTGGACTCCTTCTTGGCCTCACCTGTAACTCGTGACTCTGATCATATCTGCGCGTCACCCAGACCTGGTGACTCTGGTCCTCACCTGGGCATCATTGGTACCCGGTGACTCTGTTCTACACCTGAGCCTCACCTGGACATGATGACTCTGAAACCTCTCTGGGCCTCACCCTTCCCTGGTGACTGTGGTCCCCATCTGGATGTCACCTGGACCAGGGGATTCTTGTACACCTCTCGGCCTCAACCAGATCTGGTGACTCTGGTCCTCAACTGGGCCTCACCTGAACCTAGTGAATATGCTCCATCCGGGCCTCATTTGGACCTGGTGACCCTGGTCACTACCTGGGCATCATCGGGACATGGTTTCACTGCATGGCCTGCAGGTTGGACTCACCTGGACCTGGTAACTCTGGTCCCTACCTGGGCATCATCGGGACATGGTTCCACTGCATGGCCTGCAGGTTGGCCTCACCTGGTCCTGGTAACTCTGGTCCCTACCTGGGCATCATCTGGACACGGACACTTGGACATGATGTCTCTGGAACCTCTCTGGGCCTCACCCTGACCTGGTGACTCTGGTCCCCATCTCGTTGTCACCTGAACCAGGTGATTCTGGTACCCTTATAGGGCTCAACCAGATCTGGTGACTCTGGTCCTCAACTGGGCCTCACCTAGACCTAGTGAATATGCTCCATCTGGGCCTCATCTGGACATGGTGATTCTGATCCCTACCTCGGCATTACCGGGACATGGTTCCACTGCATGGCCTGCAGGTGTGCCTCACCTGGACCTGATAACTCTAGACCCCACCTGGGCATCATCAGGACATGGTTCCTCGGCATGGCCTGCAGGTTTGCCTCACTTGGACCTAGTGAGTGGGGTTTTCACCTGAGACTCACCCATGCCTGGTGACACAGGTCCCAACGTGGGCCTCACGTGGACCTGGTGAATCTGGTCCTTCCCTTGTCCTCACCCGGAACTGGTATCTCTGGTCATCACCTGGGAATCACCTGGACATTGTGATTCTGGTCCCCATTGGGCCTCATCCAGTCCTGGTGACTTTGTTCCCACCTGGACCTGATTGCTGTGTACTCCTTATGGCCCTCACCTGGAGCTAGTGACTCTGATCCTAACTGGGCCTCACCCAGATCTGGTGACTATGGTCCTCACCTATGGACCATTATGACCTGGATACTCTGTTCCACACCTGAGCCTCACCTGGACATGATGACTCTGGATCCCCTCTGGGCCTCAGCCTGACATGGTGACTCTGGTCCCCATCTGGATGTCACCTAGACCAGGTGAATCTGGTACCCCTCCAAGCCTCAACTAGACCTGGTGACTCTGGTCCTCAACTTGGCCTAACCGGGACCTAGTGAATATGCTCCCCACCTGCACCTCATCGGGAGCTGGTAACTCTGGTTCTACCTGGGCATCATCGGGACATGGTTACTATTCCACACTGGGACTGACCTGATCCTGGTAACTCTGGTCCTGACTTTGGCCTCTTCTGTACCAGGTGACTCTGGCTCCACCTGGTCCTCACCTGTAACTGGTGATTGTCGTTCCCACATGGACATGATGTGGACCTGGAGGCTGCAGTGTTTCTAGCTTCTCATGTACCTCGTGACTCTGGTCCCCACCAGGGCCTCACCGGGACCTGGTGAGTGTGGTTGCCACCTGCACCTCACCTGGACCTGGTGATTCTGGCCTGGACCTGAGACTACCCTGGATCTGGTGACTGTGGTCTCCACCTGGGCTTCACCTGGATTTGGGGACTCCGGTCCCCATCTGGGCGTCACCTGGCCCTGTTGACCATGGTACTCAACTGGGCAAAATTGGGACCTGGTGACTGTTCCACACCTGGACCTCAACTGGACAGGCGACTCTGGTCCCCCTCTGGGTCTCACCGTGCCATGGTGACTGTGAATCCAACTTTGGCCTGACTTGGACCTGCTGACCCTGGTTCCCACCTGCGACTGACGTCGTACTGTTGACTCTGGTACTTTCAAGGGCCTCCCCTGGACCTGGTGATCCTGGTCCCCACCTGGGCCTCACCTGGACGTGGTAACTTTTGTCACCACTGGTTACTCACCTAGACCTGGTTACTGTGTTCCACACCTGAGCCTCAAGTAGACCTGTTGACCATGGTCCCCAAGCCGTCTCACATGGACCTGTTGCCTCTGATCCCCACCGGGGCCTCTCGTGTACCTGGTAACTCTGGTCCTCACCTGGGCATCATTGGTCCTGGTGACTCTGTTCCATACCTGAGGCTCCCCTGGACATGATGTCTCTGGAACCTCTCTGGCTATCAACCTGACCTGGTGACTCTGGTCCCCATATGGATGTCACCTGGACCAGGGGATTATGGTACCCCTCTGGGCCTCAACCAGGTCTGGTGACTCTGGTCCTCAAATGGGCCTCACCTGGACCTAGTGAATATGCTCCGTCTGGGCCTCATTTGGACCTGGTGACTCTGGTCCCTACCTGGGCATCATCGGGACATGGTTCCACTGCATGACCTGCAGGTTGGCCTCACCTGGACCTGGTAACTCTGGTCCCTACCTGCATTATCGGGACATGGTTCCACTGCATGTCCTGTAGGTTGGCCTCACCTGGACCTGGTAACTCTCGTGCCTACCTGAGCATCTTTGGGACCTGTTTCCTCTGCATGGCCTGCAGGTTGGTCTCACCTGGAACTGGTGAGTGGGTTTGTCACCTGGGCCTCACCCTTGCCTAGTGACACAGGTCCCCACGTGGGCCTCACTTGGACCTGGTGAATCTGGTCCTTACCTGGTGGTTACCCGGAACTGGTAACTCTGGTCACCACATGGGAATCACCTGGGCCTGGTGAATCTGGTCCCCATCTGGGCCTCACCCAGTCCTGTTGACTTTCTTCCCCACCTGGACCTGATTGCTGTGGACTCCTTCTTGGCTAACCTGGAACTGCTGACTCTGATGCTAACTGGGCCTCACCCAGATCTGGTGACTCTGGTCCTCACCTGTGGACCATTATGACCTGGATACTCTGTTCCACACCTGAGCCTCACCTGGATATGTTGACTCTGGATCCCCTCTGGGCCTCAGCCTGACTTGGGGACTCTGGACCCCATCTGGATGTCACCAGACCAGGTAAATCTGGTACCCCTCTAGGCCTCACCTAGACCTGGTGACTCAGGTCCTCAACTGGGCCTCAACGGGACCTAGTGAACATGCTCCCCACCTGCGCCACATCTGGGCCTGGTGACTCTGGTTCTACCTTGGCATCATCGGGACATGGTTACTCTATTCCCACTTGGAGTGACCTGATCCTGGTAACTCTGGTCCTGACTTTGGCCTCTTCTGTTCCAGGTGAGTCTGGCTCCACCTGGGCCTCACCTGTAACTGGTGACTCTGATCCTAAGCATGGCCTCACCTGACCTGGTGACTGTGGTTCCCATCGGGACCTCACCTGGACCTCATGTCTCTGGTCCCACTTAGGCCTCACCAGGATCTGGTGTCTCTGCCACCCACCTGTGTAGCATCAGGATATGGTTACACTGTTCACTAACAGTGGCCCAGCAGGACCTATTAACTCTGGTCTTCACCTGGGCCACACCTGGACATGGTGACACTTTTTCCCACGTGGGTCTCACCTGGACATGGTGAGTCGGATCCCCACCTGGTCCTCACCTGTAACTGGTGATTCTCTTTCCCACATGGAGATCATTTGGACCTGTTGGCTGCAGTGTTTCTAGCATCTTTTTTTTAATTTTTATTTATTTATGATAGTCACAGAGAGAGAGAGAGGCAGAGACACAGGCAGAGGGAGAAGCAGGCTCCATGCACCGGGAGCCCGAGATGGGATTCGATCCCCGGTCTCCAGGATCGCGCCCTGGGCCAAAGGCAGGCGCCAAACCGCTGCGCCACCAAGGGATGCCATGTGTTTCTAGCTTCTCATGTACCTCGTGACTCGGGTCCCCACCAGTGCCTCACCGGGACCTGGTGAGTTTGGTTGCCACCTGCACCACAACTGGACCTGGTGATTCTGGTCTGCACCTGACACTACCCTGGATCTTGTGACTGTGGTCCCCACCTGGGCTTCACCTGGATTTCGGGACTCCGGTCCCCACCTCGGTCTCACCTGGCCCTGGGACCATGGTCCTTAACTGGACAAAATTGGGACCTGGAAACTGTGTTCCACAACTGGACTTCACCTGGACCATGTGACTATGCTCCCCCTCTGGGTCTCACCGTGCCCTAGTGACTGTGAATTCCACTTTGGCTTGACTTGGACCTGCTGACCCTGGTTGCCACCTGCGCCAGAACTCGAACTGTTGACTCTGGTTCTTTCAAGGGCCTCCCCTGTACCTGGTGATCCTGGTCCCACCTGGGCCTCACCTGGTCGTGGTGACCCTTGTAACCACGGGGGACTCACCTGGACCTGCTTACTGTGTTCCACATCTGGGTCTCAAGTGGACCTGTTGATCATGGTCCCCAAGCCGTCGTCACATGGACCTGTTGCCTCTGATCCCCGCCGGATCCTCACGTGTACCTGGTAACTCTGGTCCTCACCTGGGCCTCATCTGCACCTAGTGACTCTGGTCCCCACCTGGGCTTCACCTGGATCTGGAGACTCTGGTCCCCACCTGGACTTTACCTGGACCTGGTGACTGTGGTCCCACCCGGGCCTCTACTGGATGAGGTGACTGGTTCCCACAGGGACCTCACCTGGACCTGGTGACTCAGGTCCTCATATGGGCATCATGGTACCTGGTTTCTCAGTTCCACATCGGGGCCTCACCTGGACCTAGTGATTCTCGTTCCCCTCTGGGCCTCAACCTGACGTGGTGACTCTGGTCACCCCTGGATATCACCAGAACCGGGTGACTCTGGTCCCCCTCTGGGACTCTCCCGGAGCTGGGGACACTGGTCCTCAGCTGGGCCTCAAAAGGACCTGGTGAATCTACTCCTCACTTAGGCCTCGTCTGGACCTTGTGACTCTTTTCCCACCTGGCATCAATGGGACATGGTTACACTGTTGCCCACCTGGGCCTCTCCTGGACATGATAACTTTGCTCCACACTTTGGCCTTAACTGGTCCTGATGAATCTTGTCCCCCCACCTAGACCTCAATCTGGACCTGGTGAGTGTGGTCCCCACCTGGGTGTCACCTGGACCTGGTGACTCTCGTTCCCACTTGAAACACACCTGGCCCTGTTGACTGTGGTGTTCTTGTAGACTCACATTTACTTGTGACTCCGGTCCCCACTAGGGCCTCACCTGGATCTGGTGACTCTAACCTGCAGGTTGGCCTCACCTGGACCTGGTGAGTCGGGTTGCCACATGGGCCTCACCCATACGTGTTGACTCAGGTCCACACGTGGGCTTCTTGGACCTGGTGAATCTGGTCATTACCTGGTCCTCTCCCAGACTCGGGGACTCTGGTCAACACCTGGGCCTCACCTAGATCTGGTGAATCTGGTCCCCATCTGGGTCTCACCCAGTCCTGGTGACTTTGTTCCCCACCTGGACCTGATTGCTGTGGACTCTTTCTTGGCCTCACCTGGAACTGGTGACTCTGATCATATCTGCGCGTCACCCAGACCTGGTGACTCTGGTCCTCATCTGGGCATCATTAGTACATGGTGACTCTGTTCTACACCTGAGCCTCACCTGGACATGATGACTCTGGAACCTCTCTGAGCCTTACCCTTCTCTGGTGACACTGGTCCCCATCTGGATGTCACCTGGAACAGGGGATTCTCGTATCCCTCTAGGCCTCAACCAGATCTGGTGACTCTGGTCCTCAACTGGGCCTCACCTGGACCTAGTGAATATGCTCCATGTGGGCCTCATTTGGACCTGGTGACTCTGGTCCCTACCTGGGCATCATAGGGATATGGTTCCACTGCATGGCCTGCAGGTTGGCCTCACTTGGGCCTGGTAACTCTGGTACCTACCTGGGCATCATCGGGACACGGTTCCTCTCCATCGCCTGCAGGTTGGCCTCACCTGGACCTGGTGAGTGGGGTTGCCAATTGTGCCTCACCCATACATGGTCACACAGGTCCCAGCGTGGGCCTCAATTGGACCTGGTGAATCTGGTCCTTATCTGGTCCTTCCCAGAACTGGTAACTCTGGTCACCACTTGGGAATCACCTGGGCCTGGTGAAACTGGTCCCCATCTGGGCCTCACCCAGTACTGGTGACTTTGTTCCCACATGGACCTGATTGCTGTGGACGCCTTCTTGGCCTCACCTGGAACTGGTGTCTCTGATCCTATCTGCGCGTCACCCAGACCTGGTGAATCTGGTCCTCAACTGGGCATCATTGGTACCTGGTGACTCTGTTCCACACCTGAGCCTCACTTGGACATGATGACTCTGGAACCTCTCTGGGCCTCACCCTGACCTGGTGACTCTGGTCCCCATCTCGATGTCACCTGAACCAGGTGATTCTGGTACCCTTATAGGGCTCAACCAGATCTGGTGACTCTGGTCCTCAACAGGGCCTCACCTAGACCTAGTGAATATGCTCCATCTGGGCCTCATTTGGACATGGTGATTCTGATCCCTACCTCGGCATTACCGGGACATGGTTCCACTGAATGGCCTGCAGGTGTGCCTCACCTGGACCTGATAACTCTAGACCCCACCTGGGCATCATCAGGACATGGTTCCTCGGCATGGCCTGCAGGTTGGCCTCACTTGGACCTAATGAGTGGGGTTGTCACCTGAGACTCACCCATGCCTGGTGACACAGGTTCCCACGTGGGCCTCACGTGGACCTGGTGAATCTGGTCCTTCCCTTGTCCTCACCCGGAACTGGTAACTCTGGTCATCACCTGGGAATCACCTGGATATTGTGATTCTGGTCCCCATTGGGCCTCACCCAATCCTGGTGACTTTGTTCCCACCTGGACCTGATTGCTGTGTACTCCTTCTTGGCCCTCACTTGGAACTAGTGACTCTGATCCTAACTGGGCCTCACCCAGATCTGGTGACTCTGGTCCTCACCTGTGGACCATTATGACCTGGATACTCTGTTCCAACGTGAGCCTCACCTGGACATGATGACTCTGGATCCCCTCTGGGCCTCAGCCTGACATGGTGACTCTGGTCCCCATCTGGATGTCACCTAGACCAGGTGAATCTGGTACCCCTCCAAGCCTCAACTAGACCTGGTGACTCGGTCCTCAACTTGGCCTAACCGGAACCTAGTGAATATGCTCCCACCTGCAACTCATCTGGCCCTGGTAACTCTGGTTCTACCTGGGCATCATCGGGACATGGTTACTCTGTTCCACACTGGGACTGACCTGATCCTGGTAACTCTGGTCCTGACTTTGGCCTCTTCTGTACCAGGTGACTCTGGCTCCACATGGGCCTCACCTGTAACTGGTGACTCTGATTCTAAGCATGGCCTCACCTGACCTGGTGACTGTGGTTCCATCGGATCTTACCTGGGCCTCGTGTCTCTGGTCCCACCTGGGCCACACCAGGACCTGGTGTCTCTGGTACCCACCTGGGTAGCATCAGGATATGGTTACATTGTTCACTAATAGTGACCCAGCCAGACCTATTAACTCCGGTCTTCACCTGGGCCACACCTGGACATGGTGACACTGGTTCCCATCTGGGTCTCACCTGGACATGGTGAGTCGGATCCCCACCTGGTCCTCACCTGTACCTGGTGATTCTCATTCCAGCATGGACATCATGTTCACCTGGTGGCTGCAGTGTTTCTAGCTTCTCATGTACCTAGTGACTCTGGTCCCCACCAGGGCCTCACCGGGAGCTGGTGACTGTGGTTGCCACCTGCACCTCACCTGGACCTGGTGATTCTGGTCTGCACCTGAGACTACCCTGGATCTGGTGACTGTGGTTCCCTCCTGGGCTTCACCAGGATTTGGGGACTCTGGTCCCCATCTGGGCCTCACCTGGCCCTGTTGACCATGGTCCTCAACTGGGCAAAATTGGGACCCTGTGACTGTGTTCCACAACTGGACCTCACCTGGAACAGGTGACTCTGGTCCCCCTCTGGGTCTCACCGTGCCCTAGTGACTGTGAACCCCACTTTGGCCTGGCTACGACCTGCTGACCCTGGTTGCCAACTGCGCCTGACCTCGAACTGTTGACTCTGGTTCTTTCAAGGGCCTCCCCTGTACCTGGTGATCCTGGTGCCCACCTGGACCTCTCCTGGACGTGGTGACTCTTGTCACCACCGGGGACTCACCTGGACCTGCTTACTGTGTTCCACACCTGGGCCTCAAGTACACCTCTTGACCATGGTCCCCAAGCCCGCCTAACATGGACCTGTTGCCTCTGATCCCACCGGGGCCTCACGTGTACCTGGTAACTCTGGTCCTCACCTGGGCCTCATCTGCACCTAGAGACTCTGGTCCTCACCTGGACTTCACCTGGATCTGGTGAATCTGATCCCCACCTGGACTTTACCTGTTCTGGTGACTCTGGTCCCCAGCTGGACCTCTCCTGGACCTGGTGACTCTCTTTCCAACATGGATCTCAACTGGATCTGGTCACTCTGGTCCTCAGTTTGGTCTCAGCTGGACCTGGTGTCTCTCGTCCCCACTTTGACCTAACTCAGAACTGCTGAATCTTGCCCCACCTAGGCCGCACCCAGACCTGGTGACTCTTGTCCCCAGCTATACCTCAATTCGACCTGATGAATCTGGTCCTCACGTGGGCCTCACATGGACCTGGGACTCAGCTGGATGGAGTGGCTCTGGTTCCCACAAGGGGCTCACCTGATACTGGCTGACTGTGTTCTTATTCTATGCCTCCCCAGGACCTAGTGATTCTGTTCCCCATCTGGGCTTGCATGGCCCTAGTGACTCTGGTCCTCACCCAGGCATCATTGGGACCTGGATACTCTATTCCACACCTGGGCCTCACTTTGACCAGGGACCTCTGGTCCCATTCTGGGCCTCAAACTAAACTGGTTACTCTGGTTCCCCCTCTGGGCCTCACCCTTACCTGGTGACTCTGGTCACCCCTTGGGCTTCACTTGGGCCTGGTGAATCTGGTCCTTAGCTGGTCCGCACCTGGATCTGGTGACAGGTCACCACGTGGACCTCACCTGGACTTGGTGAATCCTGTTGCCACCTGCGCCTCACCTGGACCTTGTGACTCTGGTCCCTCCTGGACCTCACCTGGATCTGGTGGCTCTGGTTCCCATATGGGACTCTATTGGACCTGGTTCCTGTGGTCTCCTATGGCCTCACCTGGAACACAATGACTCTGATCCATATTTGTGTCTCTCCTGGATCTTGACTCAGGTCCTTATCTGGGCATCATTGGGACCTGGATACTCTCTTATATACCTGGGCCTCACCTGGACCTTGAGACTGTGGTCCCACCTGGGCCTCACCTGGACGAGGTGACTGGTTGCCACAGGGACATCACCTGGACCTGGTGACTCAGGTCCTCATATGGGAATCATTCACCTGGTTTTCAGTTCCACATCGGGGCCTCAACTGGACCTAGTGATTTCGTCCAACTCTGGGCCTCACCCTAACCTGGTGACTCTGGTCCTCACCTGGATATCATCAGAACCGGGTGACTCTTGTCCCCCTCTGGGACTCACCCGGAGCTGGGGACACTGGTCCTCAACTGGACCTCAACAGTACTTGTTGAATCTACTCCTCACTTAGGCCTCGTCTGCACCTTGTGACTCTTTTCCCACCTGGCATCAATGGGACATGGTTACTCTGTTCCCCACCTGGGCCTCACCTGGACATGATACCTTGGCTCCACACTTTGGCCTCAACTGGTCCTGATGACACTGTTCCCCCCACCTAGGCCTCAATCTGGACATGGTGACTGTCGCCACCTGGGTCTCACCTGGACCTAGTGACTCTCATTCCCTCATGACCCACACCTGGACCTGGTGACTGTGGTGTTCTTGTAGACTCACATTTACCTGGTGACTCCGGTCCCCACTAGGGCCTCAACTGGATCTGGTGACTCTGGCCTGCAGGATGGCCCCACCTGGACATGGTGAGTGGGCTGCCACTCCATTCCTGGTGACTCAGGTCCCCAGGTGGACCTCTTGGACCTGGTGAATCTGGTCCTTACCTTGTCCTTTCCGGAACTGGTAACTCTGGTCACCACTTGGGCCTCACCTGGACCTGGTGAATCTGGTACCCATCTAGTCCTCACCCAGTCCTGGTTACTTTGTTCCCCACCTGGACATGATTGCTGTGGACTCTTTCTTGGCCTCACCTGGAACTGGTGACTCTGATCCTATCTGCGTGTCACCTAGACGTGGTGACTCTGGTCCTCACCTGGACATGATTGGTACCTGGTGACTATGTTCCACACGCTGACCCTCACCTGGACACGATGACTATGGAACCACTCTGGGCCTCACCCTAACCTGCTGACTCTGGTCTCCATCTGGATGCCACTTGGACCAGGTGATTCTGGTACCCCTCTAGTCCTCAACGATATCTGGTGCCTCTGGTCCTGAACTGGGCCTCACCTGGACCTAGTGAATATGCTCTATCTGGGCCTTACCTGGACCTGGTAAGTCTGGTTCCTACCTGGGCATCATCGGGACATGGTTCCACTGCATGGCTGCAGGTTGGCCTCACCTGGACCTGGTAAATCCAGTCCCTACCTGGGCATCATCCTGACACCGTTCCTCTGCATGGCCTGCAGGTTGGCCTCACCTGGACCTGGTGAGTGGGGTTGCCACCTGTGCCTCACCCATACCTGGTGACACAGGTCCCCACGTGGGCCTCACTTGGACCTGGTGAATATGGTCCTTACTTGGTCCTCACCCGGAACTGGTAACTCTGGTCATCATCAGGGAATCTCCTGGACCTTGTGAATCTGGTCCCCATCTGGACCTCACCCAGTCCTGGTGACTTTGTTCCCCACCTGGACCTGATTGCTGTGAAATCCTTATTGTCCTCACCTGGAACTGTTGCCTCTGATCCTAACTGGCCTCACCCAGATCTGGTGACTCTGGTCCTCACCTGTGGACCATTATGACCTGGATACTCTGTTCCACACCTGAACCTCACCTGGTGATGATGACTCTGGATCCCCTCTGGGCCTCAGCCTGACATGGTGACTCTGGTCCCCATCTGGATATCACCAATACCAGGTGAATCTGGTACCCCTCTATGCCTCAATTAGACCTGGTGATTCTGGTCCTCAACTGGGCCTCAACGGGACCTAGTGTACATGCTCCCCACCTGCGCCTCATCTGGACCTGGTGACTCTGGTTCTACCTGGGCATCATCGGGACATGGTTACTTTATTCCCCGCTGGGACTGACCTGATCCTGGTAACTCTAGTCCTGACTTTGACCTCTTCTGTACCAGGTGACTCTGACTCAACCTGGGCCTCACCTGTAACTGGTGACTCTGACCTAAGCATGGCCTCACCTGATCTGGTACTGTGGTTCCCATCGGGACCTCACCTGAACCTCATGTCTCTTGTCCCACCTGGGCTTCACCAGGCCCTGGTGTCTCTGGTCCCCACCTGGGTAGCATCAGGATATGGTTACACTGTTCACTAACAGTGACCCACCCGGACCTATTAACTGTGGTCTTCACCTGGGGAACACCTGGACATGGTGACACTGGTTCCCACATGGGTCTCACCTGGACATGGTGAGTCTGATCCCCAACTGTGCCTCAATGTAACTGGTGATTCTCGTTCCCACATGGACATCATGTGGACCTGGTGGCTGCAGTGTTTCTAGCTTCTCATGCACCTCGTGGCTCTGGTCCCCACGAGGGCCTCACCGGGACCTGGTGAGTGTGGTTGCCACCTGCACCTCACCTGGACTTTGCTGATTCATGTCTGCCCCTGAGACTACCCTGGATCTGGTGACTGTGGTCCCCACCTGGGCTTCAATGGATTTGGGGACTCCGGTCCCCATCTGGGCCTCATCTGGCCCTGATGACCATGGTCCTCAACTGGGCACAATTGGGACCCGGTGACTGTGTTCCACAACTGGACCTCACCTGCACCATGTGACTCTGGTCCCCCTCTGGGTCTCACCGTGCCCTAGTGACTGTGAATCCAACTTTGGCCTGACTTGGAACTGCTGACGCTGGTTGCCACCTGCGCCTGACCTCGAATTGTTGACTCTGGTTCGTTCAAGGGCTTACCCTGTACCTGGTGATCCTGGTCCCCACCTGGGCCTCACCTGGTTGTGGTGACTCTTGTCACCACCGGGGACTCACCTGGACCTGCTTACCTTGTTCCACATCTGGGCCACAAGTAGACTTGTTGACCCTGGTCTCCAAGCCGGCCTCACATGGACCTGTTGCCTCTGATCCCCACCGGGGCCTCACGTGTACCGGGTATCTCTGGTCCTAACCAGGGCCTCATCTGGACCCTGAGACTCTGGTCCCCACCTGGGCTTCACCTGATTCTGGTGACTCAGGTCCCCACCTGGACTTCACCTGGATCTGGTGACTCTGGTCCCAACTGGACCTCTCCTGGACCTGGTGACTCTCTTTCCAACATGGACCTCACCTGGATCTGGTGCCTCTGGTCCTCATTTTCGCCTCTCCTGGACCTGGTGTCTCTCATCCCCACTTTCACCTAACTCAGAACTGCTGAATCATGCCCCACCTAGGCCGTACCCAGACCTGGTGACTCTTGTCCCCAGCTATGCCTCAATTCGACCTGATGAATCTTGTCCTCACGTGGGCCTCACATGGACGTGGGACTCAGCTGGATTGAGTGGCTCTGGTTCCCACAAGGGGCTCACCTGATTCTGGTGACTCTGGTCTTATTCTATGCCTCACCAGGACCTAGTGATTCTGTTCCCCATCTGCGCCTGCATGACCCTAGTGACTCTGGTCCTCACCCAGGCATCATTGGGATCTGGATAATCTATTCCACACCAGGGTGTCACTCTGACCAGGGACCTCTGGTCCCATTCTGTTCCTCAACTAAACTGGTTACTCTGGTTATCCCTCTGGGCCTCACCCTTACCTGGTGACTCTGGTCACCCCTTGGGCTTCACTTGGGACTGGTGAATCTGGTCCTTAGCTGGTCCACACCTGGATCTGGTGACAGGTCGCCACCTGGGGCTCACCTGGACTTGGTGAATCCTGTTGCCACCTGCGCCTCACCTGGACCTTGTGACTGTGGTCCCACCTGGACCTCACCTGGATCTGGTGGCTCTGGTTCCCATATGGCGCTCTCCTGGTCCTGGTTCCTGTGGTCTCCTTCTGGCCTCACCTAGAACACAATGACTCTGATCCATATTTGGGCCTCTCCTGGACCTGTGGACTCTGGTCCTTACCTGGGCATCATTGGGACCTGGATACTCTTATATAACTTGGCCTCACCTGGACCTGGTGAGTGTGGTCCCACCTGGGCCTCACCTGGACGAGGTAACTGGTTCCCCAGGGACCTCACCTGGACCTGGTGACTCAGGTCCTCATATGGGCATCATTGGACCTGGTTTCTCAGGTCCACATTGGGGCCTCACCTGGACCTAGGGATTCTCGTCCCCCTCTGGGCCTCACCCTGACGTGGTGACTCTGGTCCCCACCTGGATATCACCAGAACCGGGTGACTCTGGTCCCCCTCTGGGACTCACCCAGACCTGGTGACTCTGGTCCTCATCTGGGCCTCACCTGGACCTAGTGAATATTCTCCCCACCTGCGCCTCGATGGACCTGGTGACTCTGGTTCTACCTGTGCATCATTGGGACATGGTTACTGTATTACCCACAGGGACTGACCTGATCCTGGTAACTCTGGTCCTGACTTTGGCCTCTTCTGTACCAGGAGACTCTGGCTCCACCTGGGCCTCACCTGTACCTGGTGACTCTGATCCTAAGCATGGCCTCACCTGACCTGGTGACTGTGGTTCCCATCGGGACCTCACCTGGACCTCATGTCTCCGGTTACACCTGGACCTCACCAGGACCTGGTGTCTCTGGTACCCACCTAGGTAGCATCAGGATATGGTTACACTGTTCACTAATAGTGACCCAGCCAGACCTATTAACTCTGGTCTTCACCTGGGCCACACCTGGACATGGTGCCACTGGTTCGAACCTGGGTCTCACCTGGAAATGGTGAGTCAGATCCCCACCTGGTCCTCACGTGTAACTGGTGATTCTCATTCCAGCATGGACATCACGTGGACCTGGTGGCTGCAGTGTTTCTAGCTTCTCATGTACCTCGTGACTCTGGTCCCCACCAGGGCTTCACCGGGACCTGGTGAGTGTGGTTGCCACCTGCACCTCACCTGGACCTGGTGATTCTGGTCTGCACCTGAGACTACCCTGGATCTGGTGACTGTGGTTCCCTCCTGGGCTTCACCTGGATTTGGGGACTCCGGTCCCCATCTGGGCCTCACCTGGCCCTGTTGACCATGGTCCTCAACTGGGCAAAATTGGGACCCTGTGACTGTGTTCCACAACTGGACCTCACCTGGACCAGGTGACTCTGGTCCCTCTCTGGATCTCACCGTGCCCTAGTGACTGTGAACCCCACTTTGGCCTGGCTTCGACCTGCTGACCCTGGTTGCCACCTGCGCCTGACCTCGAACTGTTGACTCTGGTTCTTTCAAGGGCCTCCCCTGTACCTGGTGATCCTGGTGCCCACCTGGTCCTCACCTTGACGTGGTGACCTTTGTCACCACCGGGGACTCACCTGGACCTGCTTACTGTGTTCCACACCTGGGCCTCAAGTACACCTCTTGACCATTGTCCCCAAGCCCGACTAACATGGACCTGTTGCCTCTGATCCCCACCGGGGCCTCACGTGTACCTGGTAACTCTGGGCCTCACCTGGGCCTTATCTGCACCTAGAGACTCTGGTCCCCACCTGGACTTCACCTGGATCTGGTGACTCTGGTCCCCACCTGGATTTTACCTGGATCTGGTGACTCTGGTCCCCACCTGGATATCACCAGAACCGGGTGACACAACCGGAGTTGGGGACACTGGTCCTCAGCTGGGCCTCAACAGGACCTGGTGAATCTACTCCAAACTTAGGCTTCGTCTGGACATTGTGACTCTTTTCCCACCTGGCATCAATGGGACATGGTTACTCTGTTCCCCACCTGGACCTCACCTGGACATGATAACTTTGCTGCACACTTTGGCCTCAACTGGTCCTGATGACTCTCGTCCCCCAACCTAGGCCTCAATCTGGACCTGGTGACTGTCGTCCCCAACTGGGTCTCAGCTGGACCTGGCGACTCCCGTTCCCACATGAACCACTACTGGACCTGGTGACTGTGGTGTTCTTGTAGACTCACATTTACCTTGTGACTCCCGTCCCCACTAGGGCCTCACGTGAATCTGGTGACTCTGGCCTGCAGGTTGGCCTCACCTGGACCTGGTGAGTGTGGTTGCCACCTGGGCCTCACCCATACCTGGTGACTCAGTTCCCCACGTGGGTCATGTGGACCTGGTGAATTTGGTCCTTACCTGGTCCTCTCCCGGACCCGGGGACTCTGGTCACAACCTGGGCCTCAGCTGGACCTGGTGAATCTGGTCCCCTTCTGGGTCTCACACAGTCCTGGTGACTTTGTTCCCCACCTGGACCTGATTGCTGTGGACTCTTTCTTGGCCTCACCTGGAACTGGTGACTCTGGTCCCTATCTGGATGTACCTGGACCAGGGGATTCTGGTACCCCTCTGGGCCTCAACCAGATATGGTGACTCTGGTCCTCAAATGGGCCTCACCAGGACCTAGTGAATATGCTCCATCTGGGCCTCATTTGGACCTGGTGACTCTGGTCCCTACGTGGGCAACATCGGGACATGGTTCCACATAATGGTCTGCAGGTTGGCCTCTTCTTGACCTGGTAATTCTGGTCCCTACCTTGGCATCATCGGGACACGGTTCCTCTGCATGGCCTGCAGGTTGGCGTCACCAGGACCTGGTGAGTGGGCTTGCCACCTGGGCCTCACCCATACCTGGTGACACAGGTCCCACGTGGGCCTCACTTGGACCTGGTGAATCTGGTCCTAACCTGGTCCTCACCCGGAACTGGTAACTCTTGTCACCACCTGGGAATCACCTGGACCTGGTGAATCTGGTCCCCATCTGGGCCTCACCCAGTCCTGGTGAATTTGTTCCCCACCTGGACCTGATTGCTGTGGACTCCTTCTTGGCCTCACCTGAAAATTGTGACTCTGCTCCTAACTGGGCCTCACCCAGATCTGGTGACTCTGGTCCTCACCTGTGGACCATTATGACCTGGATACTCTGTTCCACACCTGAACCTCACCTGGACATGATGACTCTGGATCCCCTCTGGGCCTCACCCTGACATGGTGACTCTGGTCCCCATCTGGAGGTCCCCTAGACTAGGTGAATTTGATACACCTCTAGGCCTCAACTACACCTAGTGACTCTGGTCATCATCTGGGCCTCACCTGGACCTAGTGAATATTCTCCCCACCTGCGCCTCGATGGACCTGGTGACTCTGGTTGTACCTGGGCATCATTGGGACATGGTTACTGTATTACCCACTGGGACTGACCTGATCCTGGTAACTCTGGTCCTGACTTTGGCCTCTTCTGTAAGAGGTGACTCTGTGTCCACCTGGGCCTCACCTGTACCTGGTGACTCTGATCCTAAGCATGGCCTCACCTGACCTGGTGACTGTGGTTCCCATCGGGACCTCACCTGGACCTCATGTCTCCAGTTACACTTGGGCCTCACCAGGACCTGGTGTCTCTGGTACCCACCTGGGTAGCATCACGATATGGTTACACTGTTCACTAACACTCATCCAGCCGGACCTAATAACTCTGGTCTTCACCTGGGGCACACCAGTACATGGTGACACTGGTTCCCATCTGGGTCTCACCTGGACATGGTGAGTCGGATCCCCACCTGGTCCTCACCTGTAACTGGTGATCCTCGTTCCCACATGGACATCATGTGGACCTGGTGGCTGCAGTGTTTCAAGCTTCTCATGTACCTCGTGTCTCTGGTCCCCACCGGGGCCTCACCGGGACCGGGTGAGTGTGGTTGCCACCTGCACCTCACATGGACCTGGTGATTCTGGTCTGCACCTGAGACTACCCTGGATCTGGTGCCTGTGGTCCCCACCTTGGCTTCACCTGGATTTGGGGACTCCGGTCCCCATCTAGGCCTCACCTGGCCCTGTTGACCATGGTCCTCAACTGTGCAAAATTGGTAACCGGAGACTGTGTTCCACAACTGGACCTCACCTGGACCAGGTGACACTGGTCCCACTCTGGGTCTCACCGTGCCCTAGTGACTGTGAACCCCACTTTGGCCTGACTTGGACCTGCTGACCCTGGTTGCCACCTGGGCCTGACCTCGAACTGTTGACTCTGGTTCTTTCAAGGGCCTTCCCTGGACCTGGTGATCCTGGTCGGACCTGGGCCACACCTGGACGTGGTGACTCCTGTCACCAATGGGTAGTCACCTGGACCTGCTTACTGTGTTCCACACCTGAGCCTCAAGTAGACCTGTTGACCATGGTCCCCAAGCCGGCCTCACATGGACCTGTTGCCTCTGATCCCCACCGGGTCCTCACGTGTACCTGGTAACTCTGGTCCTCACCTGGGCCAGATCTGGACCTAGTGACTCTGGTCCCCATCTGGGCTTCACATGGATCTGGTGACTCTGGTCCCCACCTGGACTTTACCTGGATCTGGTGACTCTGGACTCCACCTGGACCTCTCCTGGACCTCGTGACTCTCTTTCCAACATGGACCTCACCTGGATCTGGTGACTCTGGTCCTCAGTTTGGACTCACCTGGACCTGGTATCTCTCGTCCCCACTTGGACCTAACTCAGAACTGCTGAATCTTGCCCCACCTAGGCCGCACCCAGACCTGGTGACCCTTGTCCCCAGCTATGCCTGAATACGCCCTGATGAATCTGGTCCTCACGTGGGCCTCACATGGTCCTGGGACTCAGCTGGATAGAGTGGCTCTGGTTCCCACAAGGGGCTCACCTGATACTGCTGAATGTGGTCTTATTCTATGCCTCAATAGGACCTAGTGATTCTGTTCCCCATCTGCGCCTGAATGGCCCTAGTGACTCTGGTCCTCACCCAGGCGTCATTGGGACCTGGATACTCTATTCCACACCTGGGCCTCACTTTGACCAGGGACCTCTGGTCCCATTCTGGGCCTCAAACTAAACTGGTTACTCTGGTTCCCCCTCTGGCCCTCACCCTGACCTGGTGACTCTGGTCACCCGTTGGGCTTCACTTGGGCCTGGAGAATCTGGTCCTTATCTGTTCCGCACCTGGATCTGGTGACTGGTCGCGACCTTGGCCTCACCTGGACTTGGTGAATTCTGTTGCCACCTGCGCCTCACCTGGACCTTGCGACTGTGGTCCCACCTGGACCTCACCTGGATCTCTTGGCTCTGGTTCCCATATGGGGCTTTCCTTGACTTGGTTCCTGTGGTCTCCATCTTGCCTCACATGGAACACAATGACTCTGATCCATATTTGGGCCTTTCCTGGACCTGTTGACTCAGGTCCTTACCTGGGCATTATTGGGACGTGGATACTCTCTTATATAACTCGGCCTCACCTGGACCTGGTGACTGTTGTCCCACCTGTGCCTCACCTGGTCGAGGTGACTGGTTCCCACAAGGACCTCACATGGACCTGGTGACTCAGGTCCTCATATGGGCATCATGGGACCTGGTTTCTCAGTTCCACATCGGGGCCTCACCTGGACCTAGTGATTCTCGTCCCCCTCTGCGCGTCACCCTGACATGGTGACTGTGGTCCCCACCTGGATATCACCAGAACCGGGTGCCTCTGGTCCCCCTCTGGGACTCACCCGGAGCTGGGGACTCTGGTGCTCAATTGGGCCTCAACAGGACCTGGTGAATCTACTCCTCACTTAGGCCGCGTCTGGACCTTGTGACTCTTTTCCCACCTGGCATCAATGGGACATGTTTACTCTCTTCCCCACCTGGGCCTCACCTGGACATGATAACTTTGCTCCATACTTTGGCCTCAACTGGTCCTGAGGACTCTGGTCCCCCCACCTAGGCCTCAATCTGGTCCTGATGACTGTGGTCCCCACCTGGGTCTCACCTGGACCTCGTGACTCTCGTTCCCACATGAACCACACCTGGCCCTGGTGACAGTGGTGTTCTGGTAGACTCACATTTACATGGTGACTCTGGTCCCCGCTAGGGCCTCACGTCGATCTGGTGACTTTGGCCTGCAGGTTTGCCTCACCTGGACCTGGTGAGTGGGGTTGCCACCTGGGCCTCATCCATACCTGGTGACTCAGGTCCCCACGTGGGCCTCTTGGACCTGGTGAATCTGGTCCTTACCTGGTCCTCTCCCAGACCCGGGGACTCTGGTCACCACCTGGGCCTCACCTGGACCTTGTCAATCTGGTCCTCATCTGGGCCTCACCCAGTCTTGGTGACTTTGTTCCCCACCGGGACCTGATTGCTGTGGACTCTTTCTTGGCCTCACCTGGAACTGGTGACTCTGATCCTATCTGCGTGTCACCCTGACCTGGTGACTCTGGTCCACACCTGGGCATCATTGGTACCTGGTGACTCTGTTCCACACCTGAGCCTCACCTGGACATGATGACTCTGGAACCTTTCTGTGTCTCACCCTGACCTGGTGACTCTGGTCCCCAACTGGATGTCATCTGGACCAGGTGATTCTGGTACCCCTCTAGGCCTCAACCTGATCTGGTGACTTGGTCCTCAACTGGGCCTCACCTGGACCTAGTGAATATGCTCCATCTGTGCCTCATTTGGACCTGGTGACTCTGGTCCGTACCTGGGCATCATAGGGACATGGTTCCATTGCATGGCCTGCAGGTTGGCCTCACCTGGAACTGGTAAATCTGGTTCCTACCTGGGCATCATCGGGACATGGTTCCATTGCATGGCCTGCAGGTTGGCCTCACCTGGACCTGGTAAATTTGGTTCCTACCTGGGCATCATCAGGACATGTTCCACTGCATGGCCTGCAGGTTGGCCTCACCTGGACCTGAGAACTCTAGTCCCTACCTCGGCATCATCGGGACATGTTTCCTCTGCATGGCCTGCAGGTTGGCCTCACCTGGACCTGGTGAGAGGGGTTGTCATTTGGGCCTCACACATGCCTGGTGACACAGGGCCCCACGTGGGCCTCACTTGGACCTGGTGAATCTGGTCCTTACCTGGTCCTCACCCAGAACTCGTAACTCTGTTCACCACCTGGGAATCACCTGGACCTTGTGAATCTGGTCCCCATCTGGGCCTCACCCAGTCCTCGGGACTTTGTACCCCACCTGGACCTGATTGCTGTGGACTCTTTCTTGGCCTCACCTGGAACTGGTGACTCTGATCCTATCTGCGGGTCACCCAGACCTGGTGACTCTGGTCCTCACCTGGGCATCATTGGTACCTGGTGACTCTGTTCCACACCTGAGCCTTACCTGGACATGATGACTCTGGAACCTTTCTGGGCCTCACCCTGACATGGTGACTCTGGTCCCCATCTGGATGTCACCTGGACCGGGTGATTCTGGTACCCCTCTAGGCCTCAACCAGATCTGGTGACTCTGGTCCTCAACTGGGCCTCCTGGGATCTAGTGATCATGCTCCCCACCTGCGCCCCATCTGGACCTGGTGACTCTGGTTCTACCTGGGCATCATCGGGACATGGTTACTCTATTCCCCTCTCGGACTGACCTGATCCTGGTAACTCTGGTCCCGACTTTGGCCTCTTCTGTACCAAGTGACTCTGGCTCCACCTCGGCCAGACCTGTAACTGGTGACTCTGATCCTAAGCATGGCCTCACCTGACCTGGTGACTGTGGTTCCCATCGGGACCTCACCTGGACCTCATGTGTCTGGTCCCACCTGGGCCTCACCAGGACCTGGTGTCTCTGGTACCCACCTGGGTAGCATCAGGATATGGTTACACTGTACACTAACATTGACCCAGCCGGACCTATCAACTCTGGTCTTCACCTGGGGCACTCCTGGACATGGTGACACTGGTTCCCACCTGGGTCTCACCTGGACATGGTGAGTCCGAAACCCACCTGGGCCTCACCTGTAACTGGTGATTCTCGTTCCCACATGGACATCATGTGGACCTGGTGGCTGCAGTGTTTCTAGCTTCTCATGTACCTCGTGACTCTGGTCCCCACCAGGGACTCACCGGGACCTGGTGAGTGTGGTTGCCACCTGCACCTCACCTGGACCTGGCTGATTCTGGTCTGCACCTGAGACAAACCTGGAGCTAGTGACTGTGGTCCCCACCTTGGCTTCACCTGGATTTGGGGACTCCAGTCCCCATCTGGGCCTCACCTGGCCCTGTTGAACCAGGTCCTCAACTGGGCAAAATTGGGACCCAGAGACTGTGTTCCACAACTGGACCTCACCTGGACCAGGTGACTCTGGTCCCCCTCTGGGTCTCACCGTGCCCTAGTGACTGTGAACCCCACTTTGGCCTGACTTGGACCTGCTGACCCTGGTTGCCACCTGCGCCTGACCTCGAACTGTTGACTCTGGTACTTTCAAGGGCCTCCACTGTACCTGGTGATCCTGATCCCCACTTGCGCCTTACCTGGACGTGGTGACTCTTCTCACCACCGGGACTCACCTGGACCTGGTTACTGTGTTCCACACCGGGGCCTCAAGTAGACCTGTTGATCATGGTCCCCAAGCTGGCCTCACATGGACCTGTTGCCTCTGATCCCCGCCGGGGAATCACGTGTACGAGGTAACTCTGGTCCTCACCTGGGCCTCATCTGGACCTAGTGACTCTGGTCCCCACCTGGGCTTCACCTGGATCTGGTGACTCTGGTCCCCACCTGGACTTCAACTGGATCTGGTGACTCTGGTCCCCTTCTAGACCTCTCCTGGACATGGTGACTCTCTTTCCAACATGGACCTCACCTGGATCTGGTGACTCTGGTACTCAGTTTGGCCTCACCTGGACCTGGTGTCTCTCGTCCCCACTTTGACCTAACTCAGAACTGCTGAATCTTGCCCCACCTAGGCCGCACCCAGACCTGGTGACTCTTGTCCCCAGCTATGCCTCAATTCGACCTGATGAATCTGGTCCTCACGTGGGCCTCACATGGACCTGGGACTCACCTGGATAGAGTGTCTCTGGTTCCCACAAGGGGCTCACATGATACTGTTGACTGTGGTCTTATTCTATGCCTCACCGGGACCTAGTGATTCTGTTCCCCATCTGGCCCTGCATGGCCCTAGTGACCTTGGTCCTCACCCAGGCATCATTGGGACCTGTATACTCTATTCTACAACTGGGTCCTCACTTTGTCCAGGAAACTCTGGTCCCATTCTGGTCCTCAAACTAAACTGGTTACTCTGGTTCCCCCTCTGGGACTCACCCTTACCTGGTGACTCAGGTCACCCCTTGGGCTTCAATTAGGCCTGGTGAATCTGGTCCTTAGCTGGTCCGCACCTGTATCTGGTGACTGGTCGCCACCTGGGTCTCACCTGGACTTGGTGAATCCTGTTGCCACCTGCGCCTCCCCTGGATCTTGTGACTGTGGTCCTACCTGGACCTCACCTGGATCTGGTTGCTCTGGTTCCCATATGGGGCTCTCCTGAATCTGGTCCGTGTTGTCTCCATCTGGCCTCACCTGTAACACAATGTCTCTGATCCATATTTGGGCCTCTCCTGGACCTGATGACGCTGGTCCTTACCTGGGCATCACTGGGACCTGGATACTCTCTTATATACCTTGGCCTCACCTGGACCTGGTGACTATGGTCCCACGTGGGCCTCACCTGGACGAGGTGACTGGTTCCCACAGGGACCTCAACTGGACCTGGTGACTCAGGTCCACATATGGGCATCTATCGACCTGGTTTCTCAGTTCCACATCGGGGCCTCACCTGGACCTAGTGATTCTCGTCCCCTCTGGGCCTCACCCTGACGTGGTGACTCTGCTCACCCCTGGATATCACCAGAACCGGGTGACTCTGCTCCCCCTCTGGACACTCCCAGTGCTGGGGACACTGGTCCTCAACTGAGCCTAAACAGGACCTGGTGAATCTACTCCTCACTTAGGCCTCGTCTGGAACTTGTGACTCTTTTCCCACCTGGCATCAATGGGACATGGTTACTCTGTTCCCCACCTGGGCCTCACCTGGATATGATAACTTTGCTCCACACTTTGGACCTCAACTGGTCCTGATGAATCTGGTCCCCCAACCTAGGCCTCAATCTGGAACTGGTGACTGTGGTCCCCACCTGGGTCTCACCTGGACCTGGTGACTCTCGTTCCCACTTGAAACACACCTGGCCCTGTTGACTGTGGTGTTCTTGTAGACTCACATTTACCTGTGACTCCGGTCCCCACTAGAGCCTCACCTGGATATGGTGACTCTGGCCTGCAGGTTGGCCTCACCTGGTCCTGGTGAGTGGGTTTGCCACCTGGGCCTCACCCATACCTGGTGACTCAGGTCTCCACGTGGCCCTTTGGACCTGGTGAATCTGTTACTTACCTGGTCTTCTCTCAGACCCGGGGACTCTGGTCAGCACCTGGGCCTCACCTGGACCTGGTCAATCTAGTCCCCATCTGGGCCTCACCCGGTCCTGGTGACTTTGTTCCGCACCTGGACCTGATTGCTGTGGACTCTTTCTTGGCCTCACCTGGAACTGGTGACTCTGATCCTGTGTGCGCGTCACCCAGACCTGGTGACTCTGGTCCTCACCTAGGCTCACCTGGCTAGGCTCATGAGATACTAGGTCCTCACCTAGTATCTTTGGTACTTGGTGACTCTGTTCCATACCTGAGCCTCACCTGGACATGATGACTCTGGAACCTCTCTGGGCCTCGCCCTGACATGGTGACTCTGGACCCATCTGTATGTCACCTGTACCAGGTGATTCTGGTACCCCTCTAGGCCTCAACCAGATCTGGTGACTCCGGTCCTCAACTGGGCCTCACCTGGACCTAGTGAATATGCTCCATCTGGGCCTCATTTGGGCCTGGTAATCTGGTCCCTACCTGGGCATCATCGGGATATGGTTCCACTGCATGGCCTGCAGGTTGGCCTCACCTGGACCTGGTGAGTGGGGTTGTCAACTGGGCCTCACCCTTACCTGGTAACACAGGTCCCCACCTGGGAATCACCTGGGCCTGGTGAATCTGGTCCTTACCTGGTCCTCACTCAGTCCTGGTGACTTTGTTCCCCACCTGGACCTGATTGCTTTGGACGCCTTCTTGGCCTCACCTGGAACTGGTGACTCTGATCCTAACTGGGCCTCACCCAGATCTGCTGACTCTGGTCCTCACCTGTGGATCAATACGACCTGGATACTCTGTTCCACACCTGAGCCTCACCTGGACATGATGACTCTGGATCCACTCTGGGCCTCCCTCTGACATGGAGACTCTGGTCCCCATCTGGATGTCACATAGACCAGGTGAATCTGGTACCCCTCTAGGCCTCAACCAAACCTGGTGACTCTAGTCCTCAACTGGACCTCACCGAGACCTAGTGAATATGCTCCCCAACTGCGCCTCATCTGGACATGGTGACTCTGTTTCTACGTGGGCATCATCGGGACATTATTACTCTAATCCCCACTGGGAGTGACCTGATCCTGGTAACACTATTCCTGACTTTGTCATTTTCTGTACCAGGTGACTCTGGCTCCACCTGGGCCTCACCTGTAACTGGTGACTCTGATCCTAAGCATGGCCTCACCTGACCTGGTGACTGTGGTTCCCATCGGGACCTCACCTGGACCTCATGTCTCTGGTCCCAACTGGGCCTCACCAGGAGCTGGGGACACTGGTCCTCAACTGGGCGTTAACAGGACCTGGTGAATCTACTCCTCACTTAGGCCTCATCTGTACCTTGTGACTCTTTTCCCACCTGGCATCAATGGGACATGGTTACTCTGTTCCCTACTTGGGCCTCACCTGGACATGATAACTTTGCTCCACTCTTTGGCCTCAACTGATCCTGATGAATCGGGTCCCCCCACCTAGGCCTCAATCTGGCCCTGGTGACTGTGGTCCCAAACTGGTCTCACCTGGACCTGGGGACTCTCGTTCCCGCATGAACCACACCTGGACCTGGTGACTGTGGTGATCTTGTAGACTCACATTTACCTGGTGACTCCGGTCCCCATTAGGGCCTCACCTGGATCTGGTGACTCTGGCCTGCAGGTTGGCCTCACCTGGACCTGGTGAGTGGGGTTGCCACCTGGGCCTCACCCATACCTGGTGACTCAGTCCCCACGTGGGCCTCTTGGACCTGGTGAATCTGGTCCTTACCTGGTCCTCTCCCAGACCCGGGGACTCTGGTCACCACCTGGGCCTCACCTGGACCTGGTGAATCTGGTCCCCATCTGGGCCTCACCCAGGCCTGGTGACTTTGTTCCCCACCTGGATCTGATTGCTGTGGACTCTTTCTTGGCCTCACCAGGAACTGGTGAATCTGATCCTATCTGCGCGTCTCCCAGACCGGGTGACTCTGGTCCTCACCTGGGCATTATTGGTACCTGGTGACTGTGTTCCACACCTTAGGCTCACCTGGACATGATGACTCTGGAACCTCTCTGGGCCTCACCCTGACATGGTGACTCTGGTGCCCATCTGGATGTCACCTAGACCAGTTGAATCTTTTACCCCTCTAGGTCTCAAATAGACCTGGTGACTCTGGTCTTCATCTGGGCCTCACCTGGACCTAGTGAATATTCTCCCCACCTGCGCCTCGATGGACCTGGTGACTCTGGTTCTACCTGGGCATCATTGGGACATGGTTACTGTATTACCCACTGGGACTGACCTGATCCTGGTAACTCTGGTCCTGACTTTGGCCTCTTCTGTAAGAGGTGACTCTGTGTCCACCTGGGCCTCACCTGTACCTGGTGACTCTGATCCTAAGCATGGCCTCACCTGACCTGGTGACTGTGGTTCCCATCGGGACCTCACCTGGACCTCATGTCTCCAGTTACACTTGGGCCTCACCAGGACCTGGTGTCTCTGGTACCCACCTGGGTAGCATCAGGATATGGTTACACTGTTCACTAACACTCATCCAGCCGGACCTAATAACTCTGGTCTTCACCTGGGGCACACCAGGACATGGTGACACTGGTTCCCATCTGGGTCTCACCTGGACATGGTGAGTCGGATCCCCACCTGGTCCTCACCTGTAACTGGTGATCCTCGTTCCCACATGGACATGATGTGGACCTGGTGGCTGCAGTGTTTCAAGCTTCTCATGTACCTCGTGTCTCTGGTCCCCACAGGGGCCTCACCGGGACCGGGTGAGTGTGGTTGCCACCTGCACCTCACATGGACCTGGTGATTCTGGTCTGCACCTGAGACTACCCTGGATCTGGTGCCTGTGGTCCCCACCTTGGCTTCACCTGGATTTGGGGACTCCGGTCCCCATCTGGGCCTCACCTGGCCCTGTTGACCATTGTCCTCAACTGTGCAAAATTGGTACCCGGAGACTGTGTTCCACAACTGGACCTCACCTGGACCAGGTGACTCTGGTCCCACTCTGGGTCTCACCGTGCCCTAGTGACTGTGAACCCCACTTTGGCCTGACTTGGACCTGCTGACCCTGGTTGCCACCTGCGCCTGACCTCGAACTGTTGACTCTGGTTCTTTCAAGGGCCTTCCCTGGACCTGGTGATCCTGGTCGGACCTGGGCCACACCTGGACGTGGTGACTCCTGTCACCAATGGGTAGTCACCTGGACCTGCTTACTGTGTTCCACACCTGGGCCTCAAGTAGACCTGTTGACCATGGTCCCCAAGCCGGCCTCACATGGACCTGTTGACTCTGATCCCCACCGGGTCCTCACGTGTACCTGGTAACTCTAGTCCTCACCTGGGCCTCATCTGGACCTAGTGACTCTGGTCCCCATCTGGGCTTCACATGGATCTGGTGACTCTGGTCCCCACCTGGACTTCACCTGGATCTCGTGACTCTGGACTCCACCTGGACCTCTCCTGGACCTCGTGACTCTCTTTCCAACATGGACCTCACCTGGATCTGGTGACTCTGGTCCTCAGTTTGGCCTCACCTGGACCTGGTGTCTCTCGTCCCCACTTGGACCTAACTCAGAACTGCTGAATCTTGCCCCACCTAGGCCGCACCCAGACCTGGTGACTCTTGTCCCCAGCTATGCCTGAATACGACCTGATGAATCTGGTCCTCACGTGGGCCTCACATGGTCCTGGGACTCAGCTGGATAGAGTGGCTCTGGTTCCCACAAGGGGCTCACCTGATACTGCTGAATGTGGTCTTATTCTATGCCTCACTAGGACCTAGTGATTCTGTTCCCCATCTGGGCCTGCATGGCCATAGTGACTCTGGTCCTCACCCAGGCGTCCACTGGGACCTGGATACTCTATTCCACACCTGGGCCTCACTTTGACCAGGGACCTCTGGTCCCATTCTGGGCCTCAAACTAAACTGGTTACTCTGGTTCCCCCTCTGGCCCTCACCCTGACCTGGTGACTCTGGTCACCCGTTGGGCTTCACTTGGGCCTGGAGAATCTGGTCCTTATCTGTTCCGCACCTGGATCTGGTGACTGGTCGCCACCTTGGCCTCACCTGGACTTGGTGAATCCTGTTGCCACCTGCGCCTCACCTGGACCTTGCGACTGTGGTCCCACCTGGACCTCACCTGGACGAGGTGACTGGTTCCCACAGGGACCTCACCTGGACCTGGTGACTCAGGTCCTCATATGGGCATCATGGGACCTGGTTTCTCAGTTCCACATCGGGGCCTCCCCTGGACCTAGTGATTCATGTCCCCCTCTGGGCCTCACCCTGACGTGGTGACTCCGGTCCCCACCTGGATATCACCAGAACCGGGTGACTCTGGTCCCCCTCTGGGACTCACCCGGAGCTGGGGACACTGGTCCTCAGCTGGTCCTCAACAGGACCTGGTGAATCTACTCCTCACTTAGGCCTCGTCTGGACCTTGTGACTCTTTTCCCATCTGGCATCAATGGGACATGGTTACTCTGTTCCCCACCTTGGCCTCACATGAACATGATAACTTTTATCCACACTTTGGCCTCAACTGGTCCTGATGACTCTGGTCCCCCCACCTAGGCCTCAATCTGGACCTGGTGACTGTGGTCCCCACCTGGGTCTCACCTGGATCTGGTGACTCTCGTTCCCACATGAACCACACCTGGACCTGGTGACTGTGGTGTTCTTGTAGACTCACATTTACCTGGTGACACCGGTCCCCACTAGGGCCTCACCTGGTTCTGCTGACTGTGGCCTGTCGGTTGGCCTCATCTGGACCTGGTGAGTGGGGTTGCCACCTGAGGTTCACCCATACCTGGTGACTCAGGAACACACGTGGTCCTCCTTGACCTGGTGAATCTGGTCCTTACATGGTCCTCTCCCAGACCCAGGGACTCTGGTCACCACCTGGGCCTCACCTGGACCTGGTGAATCTCTTCTCCATCTGGGCCTCACCCAGTCTTGGTGACTTTGTTCCACACCTGGACCTGATTGCTTTGGACTCTTTCTTGGCCTCACCTGGAACTGGTGACTCTTATCCTCTCTGCGCGTGACTCAGGCCTGGTGACTCTGGTCCTCACCTGGGCATCATTGGTACCTGGTGACTCTGTTCCACACCTGAGCCTCACCTGGACATGATGACTCTGGAACCACTCTGGGCCTCACCCTGACCTGGTGACTCTGGTCCCCATCTGGATGTCACCTGGACCAGGGGATTCTGGTACCCCTCTAGGCCTCAACCAGATCTGGTTTCTCTTGTCCTCAACTGGGCCTCGGTTGGTCCTAGTGAATATGCTCCATCTTGGCCTCATTTGGACCTGGTTACTCTGGTCCCTACCAGGGCATCATGGGGACCTATTTCTACTGCATGGCCTGCAGGTTGGCCTCACCTGGACCTGGTAACTCTGGTCCCTACCTTGGCATTATCGGGACCCGGTTGCTTTGCATGGCCTGCAGGTAGGCCTCACCTGGAACTGGTGAGTGGGGTTGCCTCTTGGGCCTCACCCATACCTGGTGACACAGGCCCCTACGTGGGCCTCACTTGGACCTGGTGTATCTGGTAATTCTGCTCACCACCTGGGGATCACCTGGACCTGGTGAATCTGGTAACTCTGGTCACCACCTGGGAATCACCTGGACCTGGTGAATCTGTGTCCCCATCTGGGCCTCACCCAATCCTGGTGACTTTTTTCCCCACCTGGCCCTGATTGCTGTGGACTCCTTCTTAGCCTCACCTGGAACTGTTGACTCTGATCCTAACTGGGCCTCACCCAGATCTGTTGACTCTGGTCCTCACCTGTGGATCATTATGACCTGGATACTCTGTTCCACACCTGAGACTCACCTGGACATGATGACTCTGGATCCCCTCTGGTCCTCTCCCTGACATGGTGAATCTGGTCCCCATCTGGACGGCACCTAGACCAGGTGAATCTGGTACCCCTCTAGGCCTCAACTAGACCTGGTGACTCTGGTCCTCTACTGGGCCTCAACGGGACGTAGTGAATATGCTCCCCAACTTCGCCTCATCTGGACATGGTGACTCTGGCTCCACCTGGGCCTCACCTGTAACTGGTGACTCTGATCCAAAGCATGGCCTCTCCTGACCTGGTGACTGTGGTTCCCATCGGGACCTCACCTGGACCTCATGTCTCTGGTCCCACCTGGGCCTCACCAGGACCTGGTGTCTCTGGTACCCACCTCGGTAGCATCAGGATATGGTTACACTGTTCACTAACAGTGACCCAGCCGGACCTATTAACTCTGGTCTTCACCTGGGCCACACCTGGACATGGTGACACTCGTTCCCACCTGGGTCTCACCTGGAAATGGTGAGTCAGATACCCACCTGGTCCTAACCTATAACTGTTGATTCTCGTTCCCACATGGACATCATGTGGACCTGGTGGCTGCGGTGTTTCTAGTTTGTCATGTACCTTGTGACACTGGTCCCCACCAGGGCCTCACCGGGACCTGGTGAGTGTGGTTGCCACCTGCACCTCACCTGGACCTGGTGATTCTGGTCTGCACCTGAGACTACCCTGGATCTGGTGACTGTGGTCCCCACCTGGGCTTCACCTGGATTTGGGGACTCTCGTCCCCATGTGAGGCTCACCAGGCCCTGTTGACCAAGGTCCTCAACTGGGCAAAATTGGGACGCGGTGTCTGTGTTCCACAACTGGACCTCACCTGGACTACGTGACTCTGGTGCCCCTCTGGGTCTCAACATTCCCTAGTGACTGTGAACCCCACTTTCCCCTGACTTAGACCTGCTGACCCTGGTTGAAACCTGCGCCTGAACTCGAACTGTTGACTCTGGTTCTTTCAAGGGCCTCCCCTGTACCTGGTGATCGTGGTCCGAACCTGGGCCTCACCTGGACGTGGTGTCTCTTGTCACCATGGGGACTCACCTGGACCTGCTTACTGTGTTCCACACCTGGGCCTCAAGTAGACCTGTTGACCATGGTCCCCAAGCCGGCCTCACATGGACCTGTTGCCTCTGATCCCCACCGGGGCCTCACGTGTACCTTGTAACTCTGGTCCTCACCTGGGCCTCATCTGGACCTAGAGACTCTGGTCCCCACCTGGGCTTCACCTGGATCTGGAGACTCTGGTCCCCATCTGGACTTCACCTGGATCTGGTGACTCTGGTCCCAATCTGGACCTCTCCTGGACTTGGTGTCTCTCTTGCCCACTTTGACCTAACTCAGAACTGCTGAATCTTGCCCCACCTATTACGCACCCAGACCTAGTGACTCTTGTCCCTAGCTATTCCTCAATTCGACCTGATGAATCTGGTCCTCACGTGGACCTCACATTTACCTGGGACTCAGCTGGAAAGAGTGGCTCTGGTTCCCACTAGGGGCTCACCTGATACTGCTGAATGTGGTCTTATTCTATGCCTCACCAGAAACTAGTGATTCTGTTCCCCATCTGGGCCTGCATGTCCTTAGTGACTCTGGTCCTCACTGAGACATCATTGGGACCTGGATACTCTATTCCACACCTGGGCCTCACTTTTACCAGGAACCGCTGGTCCCATTCTGGGCCTCAAACTAAACTGGTTACTCTGGTTCCCCCTCTTAACCTCACCCTTACCTGGTGACTCTGGTCACCCCTTGGGCCTCCCCTGGGCCTGGTGACTCTGGCCTGCAGGTTGGCCTCACCTGGACTTGATTAGTGGGATGCCACCTGGGCCTCACCCATACCTGGTGACTCAGGTCCCCACATGGGCCTCTTGGACCTGGTGAATCTGGCCCTTACATGGACTTCTCCCAGACCCGGGGAATCTGGTCACAACATGGGCCTCACCTGGACCTGGTGAATCTGGTCCCCATCTGGGCCTAACCCAGTCCTGGTGACTATGTTCCCCAACTGGACCTGATTGCTCTGGACTCTTTCTTGCCCTCACCTTGAACTGGTGACTCTGATCCGATCTGTGCGTCACCCAGACCTGGTGACTCTCGTCCTCACCTGGGCATCATTGGTACCTGGTTACTCTGTTCCACACCTGAGCCTCACCTGGACATGATGTCTCTGGGACCTCTCTGGGCCTCACCCTGACCTGGTGATCTGGTCCCCTTCTGGATGTCACCTGGACCAGGTGATTCTGGAACCCCTCTAGGCCTCAACCAGATCTGGTGACTCTTGTCCTCAAGTGGGCCTCACCTGGACCTAGTGAATATGCTCCATCTGGGCCTCATTTGGACCTGGTGACTCTGGTCACTCACTGGGCATCATCTGGAAATGGTTCCACTGCATGACCTGCTGGTTTGCCTCACCTGGACCTGGTAACTCTGGTCCCTACCTGGGCATCATCGGGACATCTTGACCTGGTGAGTGGGGTTCTCACCTGGATCTTACCCATGCCTGGTGACACAGGTCCCCACGTGGGCCTCCCTTGGACCTGGTGAATGTGGTCCTTACCTAGTCCTCACCCGGAACTGGTAAATCTGGTCACCACCTGGGCATCACCTAACCTGGTGACTTTGTTCCCCACGTGGACCTGATTGCTCTGGACACCTTCTTGGCCTTACCTGGAAGTGGTAACTCTGATCCCAACTGGGCCTCTCTCAGATCTGGTGACTCTGGTCCTCACCTGGGCCTCATCTGGACCTAGTGACTCTGGTCCCCACCTGGGCTTCAACTGGATCTGTTGACTCTGGTCCCCACCTGGATTTCACCTGGAACTGGTGACTCTGGTCCATACCTGAACCTCTCCTGGACCTGGTGACTCACTTTCCAACATGGACCTCACTTGGATCTGGTGACTATGGTCCTCAGTTTGGCCTCACCTGGACCTGGTGTCTCTCGTCCCCACTTTGACCTAACTCAGAACTGCTGATCTTGCCCCACCTAGGCCGCACACAGACATGGTGACTCTTGTCCCCAGCTATGCCTCAATTCGACCTGATGAATCTGGTCCTCACGTGGGCCTCCATGGACCTGGGACTCAGCTGGATAGAGTGGCTCTGGTTCCCACAAGGGGCTCACCTGATACTGCTGACTGTGGTCTTATTCTATGCCTCACCAGGACCTAGTGATTCTGTTCCCCATCTGGGCCTGCATGGCCCTAGTAACTCTTTACCTCACCCAGGCATCATTGGGATCTGGATACTCTATTCCACATCTGCGCCTCACTTTCACCAGGGACCTAGGGTCCCATTCTGGGCCTCAAACTAAACTGGTTATTCTGGTTCCCCCTCTGGGTGTAACCCCTACCTGGTGACTCTGGTCACCCCTTGGGCTTCACTTGGGCCTGGTGAATCTGGTCCTTAGCTGTTCCGCACCTAAATCTGGTGACCGGTCGCTACCTGGGCCTCACCTGGATTTGGTGAAACCTGTTGCCACCTGCGCCTCTTCTGGACCTAGTGACTGTGGTCCCACCCAGACATCACCTGGATCTGGTGGCTCTGGTTCCATATTGGGGCTCTCCTGGACCTGGTTCCTGTGGTCTCCATCTGGCCTCACCTGGAACACAATGACTCTGTTCCATATTTGCCCTCTGCTGGACCTGTTGACTCTGGTACTTACCTGGGCATCATTGGGACCTGGGAACACTCTTATATACCTGGACCTCACCTGGACCTGGTGACTGTGGTCCCACCTGTGCCTCACCTGCATGAGGTGACTGGTTCCCACAGGGACCTCACCTGGATCTGGTGACTCAGGTCCTCATATGGACATTATGGGACCTGGTTTCTCAGTTCCCCATCGGGGCCTGCCCTGGACCTAGTGATTCTCGTCCCACTCTGGGCCTCACTCTGACGTGGTGACTCTGGTCCCCACCTGGATATCACCAGAACCGGGTAACTCTGGTCCCCCTCTGGGCCTCACCCGGAGCTGGGGACACTGGCACTCAACTGGGCCTCAACAGGACCTGGTGAATCTACTCCTCACTTAGGCCTCGTCTGGACCTTGTGACTCTTTTCCCACCTGGCATCAATGGGACTTGGTTACTCTCTTCCCCACCTGGGTTTCACCTCGACATGATAACTTTGCCCCACACTTTGGCTTCAACTGGTCATGATGACTCTGGTCTCCCCACCTAGGCCTCAATCAGGACCTGGTTACTGTGGTCCCCATCTGGGTCTCCCCTGACCTGGTGACTCTCGTTCCTACATGAACCACACCTAGACTTGGTGACTGTGGTATTCTTGTAGACTCACATTTCCCTGGTGACTCCGGTCCCCACTAGGGCCTCCCCTGGATCTGGTGACTCTGGCCTGCAGGTTGGCCTCACCTGGACTTGGTGAGTGGGGTTGACACCTAGGCGTCACCCATACCTGGTGACTCAGGTCCCCACGTGGACCTCTTGGACCTGGTGAATCTGGTCCTTACCTGACCTCCCCCAGACCAGGGACTCTGGTTACCACCTGGGCCTCACCTGGACCTGGTGATTATGGTCTCCATCTGGGCCTCACCCAGTCCTGGTGACTTTTTTCCCCACCTGGACCTGATTGCTGTGGACTCTTTCTTGGCCTCACCTGGAACTGGTGACTCTGATCCGATCTGTGCGTCACCCAGACCTGGTGACTCTTGTCCTCACCTAGGCATCATTGGACCTGGTGCCTCTGTTCCACACCTGAGCCTCACCAGGACATGATGACTCTGGAACCACTCTGGGCCTCACCCTGACCTGGTGACTCTTGTCCCTATCTGGATGTCACCTAGACCAGGTGAATCTGGTACCCCTCTAGGCCTCAACTAGACCTGGTGACACTGGTCCTCAACTGGGCCTCACCGGGACCTCGTGAATATGCTCCCCACCTGCACCTCCTCTGGACCTGGTGACTCTGGTTCTACCTGGGCATCATCGGGACATGGTTACTCTATTCCCCACTGGGACTGACCTGATTCTGGTAACTCTGGGCCTGACTTTGGCCTCTTCTGTACCAGGTGACTCTGGCTCCACCTGGGCTTCACCTGTAACTGGTGACTCTGACCCTAAGCATGGCCTCACCTGTCCTAGTGACTGTGGTTCCCATCGGGACCTCACCTGGACCTCATGTCTCTGTTCCCACCTGGGCCTCACCAGGACCTGGTGTCTCTGGTACCCACCTGGGTAGCATCAGGATATGGTTACAGTGATGACTAACAGTGACCCAGCTGGACATATTAACTCTGGTCTTCACCTGGGCCACACCTGTACATGGTGATTGTGGTATGCACCTGAGACTACCCTGGATCTGGTGACTGTGTTCCCCACCGGGGCTTCACCTGGATTTGGGGACTCCGGTCCCCATCTGGGCCTCACTTGGCCCAGTTGACCATGGTCCTCAACTGGGCAAAATTGGGACCCGGTGACTGTGTTCCACAACTGGACCTCAACTGGACCAGGAGACTCTGGTCCCCCTCTGGGTCTCACTGTGCCCTAGTGACTGTGAACCCCACTTTGGCCTGACTTGGACCTGCTGACACTGGTTTCCACCTGCGCCTGACCTCGAACTGTTTACTCTGGTTCTTTCAAGGGCCTCCCCTGTACCTGGTGATCCTGGTGCCCCCCTGGGCCTCACCTGCACGTGATGACTCTTCTCACCACCGGGGACTCACCTGGACCTGCTTACTGTGTTCCACACCTGGGCCTCAAGTAGATCTGTTGACCATGGTCCCCAAGCCGGCCTCACATGGAACAGTTGCCTCTGATCCTCACCGGGGCCTCACGTGTACCTGGTAACTCTGGTCCTCACCTGGGCCTCATCTGGACCTAGTGACTCTGGTCCCAACCTGGGCTTCACCTGGATCTGATGACTCTGGTCCCCACCTGGACTTCACATGGATCTGGTGACTCTGGTCCCCACCTGGACCTCTCCTAGACCTGGTGACTCTCTTTCCAACATGGACCTTACCTGGATCTGGTGACTCTGGTCCTCAGTTTGGCCTCACCTGGACCTGGTGTCTCTCATCCCCACTTTCACCTAACTCAGAAGTGGTGAATATTGCCCCACCTAGGCCGCACCCAGACCTGGTGACTCTTGTCCCCAGCTATGCCTCAATTCGACTTGATGAATCTGGTCCTCACGTGGGCCTCACATTGACCTGGGACTCAGCTGGATTGAGTGGCTCTGGTTTCGGTACGGGGCTCAAATGATACTGCTGACTGTGGTCTTATTCTATGCCTCAACAGGACCTAGTGATTCTGTTCCCCATCTGGGCCTGCATGGCCCTAGTGACTCTGGTCCTCACCCAGGCATTATTGGGACCTGGATACTCAATTCCACACCTGGGCCTCACTCTGACCAGGGAACTCTGGTCCCATTCTGGGCCTCAAACTAAACTGGTTACTCTGGTTCCCCTCTGTGCCTCACCCTTACCTGGTGACTCTGGTCACCCCTTGGGCTTCATTTGGGCCTGGTGAATCTGGTCCTTAGCTGGTCCGCACCTGGATCTGCTGACTGGTCGTCACCTGGACCCCACGTTTACTTGGTGAATCCTCTTGCCACCTGCGCCTCACCTGGACCTTGTGACTGTGGTCCCACCTGGACCTCAATTGGATCTGGTGGCTCTGGTTCCCACATGGGGCTCTCCTGGACCTGGTTCCTGTGGTCTCCCTCTGGCCTCACCTGGAACACAATGACTGTGATCCATATTTGGGCCTCTCCTGGACCTGTTGACTCTGGTCCTTACCTGGGCATCATTGGGACCTGGATACTCTTATATACCTGGGCCTCACCAGGACCTGGTGACTGTGGTCCCACCTGGGCCTCACCTGGACGGGGTGACTGGTTCCCACAGGGACCTCACCTGGACCTGGTGACTCAGGTCCTCATATGGGCATCATGGGACCTGGTTTCTCAGTTCCACATCGGGGTCTCACCTGGACCTAGTGATTCTCGTCCCATTATGGTCCTCACCCTGACGTGGTGACTCTGGTCCCCACCTGGATATCACCAGAACCGGGTGACGCTGCTCCCCCTCTGGGACTCACCCGGAGCTGGGGACACTGGTCCTCAACTGGGCCTCAACACGACCTGGTGAATCTACTCCTCACTTAGGCCTCGTCTGGACCTTGTGACTCTTTTCCCACCTGGCATCAATGGGACATGATTAGTCTGTTCCCCACCTGGGCCTCACCTGGACATGAGAACTTTGCTCCACACTTTGGCCTCAACTGGTCCTGATGACTCCTGTCACCCGACCTAGGCGTCAATCTGGACCTGATTGCTGTGGACTCCTTCTTGGCCTCACCTGGAACTGGTGACTCTGATCCTAACTGGGCCTCACCAAGATCTCGTGACTCTGGTCCTCACCTGTGGACCATTATGACCTGGATACTCTGTTCCACACCTGAGCCTCACCTGGATATGATGACTCTGGATCCCCTCTGGGCCTCAGCCTGACATGGGGACTCTGGTCCCCATCTGGATGTCACAAGACCAGGTGAATCTGGTACTCCTCTAGGCCTCAACTAGACCTGGTGACTCTGACCTCAACTGGGCCTCAACGGGACCTAGTGAACATGCTCCCCACCTGTGCCACATCTGGACCTGGTCACTCTGGTTCTACCTGGGCATCATCGGGACATGGTTACTCTATTCCCACTTGGAGTGACCTGATCCTGGTAACTCTGGTCCTGACTTTGGCCTCTTCTGTACCAGGTGACTCTGGCTCCACCTGGGCCTCACCTGTAACTGGTGACTCTGATCCTAAGCATGGCCTCACCTGACCTGGTGACTGTGGTTCCCATCGGGACCTCACCTGGACCTCATGTCTCTGGTCCCATTTGGGTCTCACAAGGACCTGGTGTCTCTGCTACCCACCTGGGTAGCATTAGGATATGGTTACACTGTTCACTAACAGTGACCCAGCCGGACCTATTAACTCTGGTCTTTACCTGGGCCACACCTGGACATGGTGACATTGGTTCCCACCTGGGTCTCACCTGGACATGGTGAGTCGTATCCCCACCTGGTCCTCACCTGTAACTGGTGATCCTCGTTCCCACATGGAGATCATGTGGACCTGTTGGCCGCAGTGTTTCTAGCTTCTTTTTTTTTAATTTTTATTTATTTATGATAGTCACAGAGAGAGAGAGAGGCAGTGACACAGGCAAAGGGAGAAGCAGGTTCCATGCACCGGGAGCCCGACTTTGGATTCGATCCCTGGTCTCCAGGATCGCGCCCTGGGCCAAAGGCAGGCGCCAAACCGCTGCGCCACCCAGGGATCCAATGTGTTTCTAGCTCTTCATGTACCTCGTGACTCTGTTCCCCACCAGTGCCTCACCGGGACCTAGTGAGTTTGGTTTCCACCTGCACCACACCTGGACCTGGTGATTCTCGTCTGCACCTGAGACTACCCTGGATCTTGTGACTGTGGTCCCCAACTGGTCTTCACCTGGATTTGGGGACTCCGGTCCCCATCTGGGCCTCACCTGGCCCTGTTGACCATGGTCCTCAACTGGGCAAATTTGGGAACTAGTGACTGTGTTCCACAACTGGACCTCACCTGGACTAGGTGACTCTGGTCCCCCTCTTGGTCACACCGTGCCCTAGTGACTGTGAACCCCACTTTGGCCTGACTTGGACTTGCTTACACTGGTTGCCACCTGCGCCTGACCTCGAACTGTTGACTCTGGTTCTTTCAAGGGCCTCCCCTGTACCTGGTGATCCTGGTCCCCACCTGGGCCTCACCTGGACGTGGTGACTCTTGTCACCATGGGAGACTCACCTGCACCTGCTTACTGTGTTCCACACCTGGGTCTCAAGTGGACCTGTTGACCATGGTCCCTAAGCCGGACTCACATGGACCTGTTGCCTCTGATCTCCACCGGCTCCTCACGTTTACCTGGTAACTTTGTTCCTCACCTGGGCCTCATCTGGACCTAGTGACTCTGGTCCCCACCTGGGCTTCACCTCGATCTCGTGACTCTGGTCCCCACCTGGACTTCACCTGGATCTAGTGACTCTGGTCCCAACCTGGACCTCTCCTGGACCTGGTGACTCTCTTTCCAACATGGACCTCACCTGGATCTGGTGACTCTGGTCCTCACTTTGGCCTCACCTGGACCTGGTGTCTCTCGTCCCCACTTGGACCTAACTCAGAACTGCTGATTCATTCCCCACCTAGGCCGCACACAGACCTGGTGACTCTTGTCCCCAGCTATGGCTCAATTAGACCTGATAAATCCGGTCCTCACGTGGGCTTCACATGGACCTGGGACTCAGCTGGATAGAGTGGCTCTGGTTCGCACAAGGGGCTCACCTGATACTGGTGACTGTGGTCTTATTCTATGCCTCACCAGGACCTAGTGATTCTGTTCCCATCAAGGCCTGCATGGCCCTAGTGACTCTGGTCCTCACCCAGGCATCATTCGGAACTGGATACTCTATTCCACTCCTGGGCCTCTCTTTCACCACGGTCCTTTGGTCCCATTCTGGGCCTCAAACTAAACTGGTTACACTGTTTTCCCCTCTGGAACTCACCCTTACCTGGTGAAACTGGTCACCCCTTGGGCTACACCTGGGCCTGGTGATTCTGGTCCTTAGCTGGTCCGCACCTGGATCTGGTGACTGGTCGCCACCTGGGCCTCACCTGGACTTGGTGAATCCTGTTGCCACCTGCGCCTCACCTGGACCTTGTGACTGTGGTCCCACCTGGACCTCACCTGGATCTGGTGGCTCTGGTTCCCATATAAGGCTCTCCTGAACCTGGTTCCTGTGGTCTCCATCTGGCCTCACCTGGAACACAATGACTCTGATCCATATTTGGGCCTCTCCTGGACCTCTTGTCTCTGTTACTTAATTGGGCATCATTAGGACCTGGATAATCTCTTATATACCTTGGCCTCACCTGGACCTGTTGACTGTGGTCACACCTGGGCCTCACCTGGACCTGGTGACTGTGGTCCCTCCTGGTCCTCCCCAAGACTAGATGACTGGTTCCAACTGGGACCACACCTGGACCTGGTGACTGAGGTCCTCATATGGGCATCATGGGGCCTGGTTTCTCAGTTCCATATCGGGGCCTCACATGGACCTAGTGATTCTCGTCCCCCTCTCGGCCTCACCCTGACGTGGAGACTCTGGTCCCCACCTGGATATCACCAGAACCGGGTGACTCTGGTCCCCCTCTAGGACTCACCCGGAGCTGGGGACACTGGTCCTCAACTGGGCCTCAACAGGGCCTGGTGAATCTACTCCTCACTTAGGCCTCGTCTGGACCTTGTGACTCTTTTCCCACCTGGCATCAATGGGATATGGTTACTCTGTTCCCCAGCTGGGCCTCACTTGGACATGATATCTTTGCTCCACACTTTGGTCTCAACTGGTCCTGATGACTCTGGTCCCCCCACCTAGGCCTCAATCTGGACCTGGTGACTGTTGTCCTCACCTGGGTCTCACCTGGACCTGGTGACTCTCGTTCCCACATGAACCACAACTGGACCTGGTGACTGTGGTGTTCTTATAGACTCATATTTACCTGGTCACTCCGGACCCCACTATGGCCTCACCTGGATCTGATGACTCTGGCCTGCAGGTTGGCCTCACCTGGACCTGGTGAGTGGGGTTGCCACCTGGGCCACACCCATACTTGGTGACTCAGGTCCCCAAGTGGGCCTCTTGGATCTGGTGAATCTGGTCCTTACCTGGTCCTCTCCCAGACCTGGGGACTCTGGTCAACACCTGGACCTCACCTGGACCTGGTGAATCTGGTCTCCATCTGGGCCTCACCCAGTCCTGGTGACTTTGTTCCCCACCTGGACTTGATTGCTCTGGACTCTTTCTTGGCCTCACCTGGAACTGGTGACTCTGATCCTATCTGCGCGTTACCCAGATCTGGTGACTCTGGTCCTCACCTTGGCATCACTGGTACCTGCTTACTCTGTTCCACACTTGAGCCTCACCTGGACATGACTACTCTGGAACCTCCCTGGGCCTCAGCCTGACATGGTGACACTGGTCCCCATCTGGAAGTCACCTAGACTAGGTGAATCTTGTACACCTCTTGGCGTCAACTTGACCTGGTGACTCTGGTCCTCAACTGGGCCTCACCGGGACCTAGTGAACATGCTCCCCAACTGCGCCTCATCTGGACCTGGTGACTCAGGTTCTACCTGGGCTTCATTGGGACATTGTTACTCTGTTCCCCACTGGGACTGACCTGATCCTGGTAACTCTGGTCCTGACTTTGGCCTCTTCTGTACCAGGTTACTCTGGCTCGACCTGGGACTCACTTGTAACTCGTGACTCTAATCCTAAGCATGGCCTCACCTGAAATGGTGACTGTGGTTCCCATCGGGACCTCACCTTGACCTCATGTCTCTGGTCCCTCCTGGGCCTCACCAGGACCTGGTGTCTCTTGTACCCACCTGGGTAGCATCAGGATATGGTTACACTGTTCACTAACAGTGACCCAGCCGGACCTATTAACTCTGGTCTTCACCTGGGCCACACCTGGACATGGTGACACTGGTTCCCACCTGGGTTTCACCTGGACATGGTGAGTCGGATCCCCACGTGGTCCTCACGTGTAACTGGTGATTCTCGTTCCCACATGGACATCATGTGGACTGATGGCTTCAGTTTTTCTAGCCTCTCATGTACCTAGTGACTCTGGTCCCCAACAGGGCCTCACCGGGACCTGGTGTGTGTGGTCGCCACCTGCACCTCACCTGGACCCGGTGATTCTGGTCTACACCTGAGACAACCCTGGATCTGGTGACTGTGGTCCCCACCTGGTTTTCACCTGGATATCGGGACTTCCGTCCCCATCTGGGGCTCACCTGGTCCTGTTGACCATGGTCCCTCAACTGGGCAAAATTGTGACCCGTTGACTGTGTTCCACAACTGGACCTCACCTGCATCAGGTGACTCTTGTCCCCCTCTGTCTCACCGTGCCCTAGTAACTGTGAACCCACTTTGGCCTGACTTCGACCTGCTGAACCTGGTTGCTACCTGCGCCTGACCTCGAACTGTTGACTCTGGTTCTTTCAAGGGCCTCCCCTGTACCTGGCGATCCTGGTGTCCACCTTGCCCTCACCTGCACGTGGTGACTCTTGTCCCCAACGGGGACTCACCTGGACCTGCTTACTGTGTTCCACACCTGGGCCTCAAGTAGACTTGTTGACCATGGTCCCCAAGCCGTCCTCACATGGACATGTTGCCTCTGAAAACCCACCGGGCTCAAGTGTACCTGGTAACGCTGGTCCTCACCTGGGCATCATTGGTACCTGGTGACTCTGTTCCACACCTGAGGCTCCCCTGGACATGATGACTCTGGAACCTCTCTGGGCATCACCTGACCTGGTGACTCTGGTCCCCATATGGATGTCACCTGGACCACGGAATCATGGTACTTCTCTGGGCTTCAACCAGGTCTGGTGACTCTGGTCCTCAACTGGGGCCTAACCTAGACCTAGTGATTATGCTCCATCTGGGCCTCATTTGGACCTGGTGACTCTGGTCCCTACCTGGTCATCATCGGACATGGTTCCACTGCATGGCCTGTAGGTTGGCCTCACCTGGACCTGGTAACTCTCGTCCCTACCTGGATATCATTGGGACCTGGTTCCTCTGTATGGCCTGCAGTTTGGCCTCACCTGGACCTGGTGAGTGGGTTTGTCACCTGGGCCTCACCCATGCCTAGTGACACAGGTCCCCACGTGGGCCTCACTTGGACCTGGTGAATCTGGTCCTTACCTGGTCCTCACCCGAACTGGTAACTCTGGTCACCCACCTGGGAATCACCTGGGCCTGGTGAATCTGGTCCCCATCTGGGCCTCATCCATTCCTGGTGACTTTGTTCCCCACCTGGACCTGATTGCTGTGGACTCCTTCTTGGCCTCACCTGGAACTGGTGACTCTGATCCTAACTGGGCCTCACCCAGTTCTGGTGACTCTGGTCCTCATCTGTGGACCATTATGAGCTGGATAAACTCTTCCACCCCTGAGCCTCACCTGGGTATGAATGACTCTGGAGCCCCTCTGGCCTCAGCCTGATATGGTGACTCTGGTCCCTATCCGTATGTCACCTAGACCAGGTGAATCTGGTACCCTTCTATGCCTCAACTTGACCTGGTAAATCTGGTCCTCAACTGGGCCTCACCGGGACCTAGTGAACATGCTCCCCACCTGCGCCTCATCTGGACCTGGTGACTCTGGTTCTACCTGGGCATCATCGGGACATGGTTACTCTATTCCCAACTGGGACTGACCTGATCCTGGTAACTCTGGTCCTGACTTTGGCCTCTTCTGTACCAGGTGACTCTGGCTCCACCTCGGCCTCACCTGTAACCTGTGACTCTGATCCTAAGCATGGCCTCACCTGACCTGGTGACTGTGGTTCCCATCGGGACCTCACCTGGACCTCATGTCTCTGGTCCCACCTGGGCCTCACCAGGACTTGGCGTCTCTGGGACCCTCCTGGGTAGCATCAGGATATGGTTACAGTGTTCACTAACAGTGCGCCCAGCCGGAACTATTAACTCTGGTCTTCACCTGGGCCACAACTGCACATGGTGACACTGGTTTCCCACCTGGGTCTCACCTGGACATGGTGAGTCGTATCCCCACCTGGTCCTCACCTATAACTGGTGATTCTCGTTCCCACATGAGATCATGTGGACCTGTTGTCTGCAGTGTTTCTAGCTTCTTTTTTTAATTTTATTTATTTATGATAGTCACAGAGAGAGAGAGGCAGAGACACAGGCAGAGGGAGGAGCAGGCTCCATGCACAGGGAGTTCGACGTGGGATTCGATCCTGGGTCTCCAGGATCGCGCCCTGGGCCAAAGGCAGGCGCCAAACCGCTGCGCCACCCAGGGATCCCATGTGTTTCTAGCTTCTCATGTACCTCGTGACTCTGGTCCCGACCAGGGCATCACTGGGACCTGCTGAGTGTGGTTGCCCCCGGCACCTCACCTGGACCTGGTGATTCTGGTCTGCCCCTGAGACTACCCTGGATCTGGTGACTGTGGTCCCCACCTGGTCTTCACCTGGATTTGGGGACTCCGGTCCCCATCTGGGCCTCACCTGGCCCTGTTGACCTTTGTCCTGAACTGGGAAAATTGGGAGCCGGTGACTGTGTTCCACAACTGGACCTCACCTGGACCAGGTGACTCTGGTCCCCCTCTGGGTCGCACCGTGCCCTAGTGACTGTGAACCCCACTTTGTCCTGACTTGGACCTGCTGACCCTGGATGCCACCTAAGTCTGACTTCGAACTGTTGACTCTGGTTTTTCAAGGGCCTCCCCTGTACCTGGTGATCCTGGTCCGCATCTGGGCCTCACCTGGACGTGGTTACTCTTGTCACCACCGGGGACTCACTGGACCTGCTTACTGTGTTCTACACCTGGGCCTCAAGTACACTCTTGACCATAGTCCCCAAGCTGGCCTCACATGGACCTGTTTCCTCTGATCCCCACCGGGGCCTCACGTGTACCTAGTAACTCTGGTCCTCACCTGGGCCTTATCTGGACCTAGTGACTCTGGTCCCCACCTGGACTTCACCTGGATCTGGTGAGTCTGGTCCCCACCTCGGGACTCACTCTGACCTGGTGACTCTGGTCCTCAGTTCGCTCACCTGGACCTGGTGTCTCTCGTCCTCACTTTGGACCTAACTCAAAACTGCGAATTGCCAAACCTAGGACGCACCCAGACCTGGGGACTCTGTCCCCAGCTATGTCTCAATGGACTGACCTGATGACCCGTCCCACGTGGGCCTCACATGGACCTGGGACTCAGCTAGATACAGTGGTCTCTGGTTCCCACAAGGTCTCACCTGTTACTGGTGACTGGTCTTTCTATGCCTCACAAGGACCTAGTGATTCTGTTCATCTGGGCCTGCATGGCCCAGTGGACTCTGGTCCTCACCCAGGCATCATTGGGACCTGGATACTCTATTCCACACCTGGCCTCCTTGACCAGGACCTCTGGTCCCATTCTGGGCCTCAAAATTACTGGTTACTTGGTGCCCCTCTTCGGATTCACCTTACTCGTGGACTCTGGTCACCCTTGGGGTTCACTTGGGCCTGTGAATCTGGTCCTTAGCTGGTCTGCACCTGGATGTGGTGACTGGTCTGCCACCGGGCCTCACCTGGACTTCAGAATCCTGGCTGCCACCTGCGCCTCACCTGGACCTTGTGATTGTGGACCCACCTGGAACTCACCTGGATCTGATGGCTCTAGCCACATAGGGGCTCTCCTGGAACTTTCCTGTGGTCTTCATTTGCCTCACTCTGGAACACAATGACTCTGATCCATATTGGGCCTCTCCTGGACCTGTTGACTCTGGTCCTTTCCTGGCCATCATTGGGACCTGGATACTATATACTGGGCCTCACTCTGGACCTGGTGACTGTGGTCCCACATGGGCCTCACTCTGGACGAGGTGACTGGTTCCCACAGGGACCTCAGCTGGACCTGGTGACTCAGGTCCTCATATGAATCACAAACTGGTTTTTCAGTTCCACATCGGGGCCTCATGACCTAGTGATTCTCGTCCCTCTCGCCTAACACTGACGTGATGACTCTGGTCTCACTCGATATCACCAGAACCGGGTGACTCTGTTCTCTGGGACTCATCCGGACCTGGGGACACTGGTGCTCAACTGGTCCGTGACCTGGTGAATCTACCTCACTTAGGCCTCGTCTGGACCTTGTGACTCTTTTCCACCTGGCATCACGAGACATGGTTACTCTGCTCCGCACCTGGGCCTCACTCTGGACATGATAACTTTGCTCGCCTTGGCCTAACTGGTCCTGATGACCCTGGTCCCTACCTAGGCCTCAATCTGGACCTGTGACTGTTGTCCCCACCTGGGTCTCACCTGGACCTGGTGACTCTGTTCCCACATGAACCACACCTGGACCTGGTGACGTGGTGTTCTTGTAGACTCACATTTACCTGGTGACTGGGCCTACTAACGCCTCACGTGGATCTGGTGACTCTGGCCTGCTGGTTGGCCTCTACTTCGACCTGGTGAGTGGGCACCTGGCCTCACCCTAACCTGGACTCAGGTCCCCACGGCCTATTGGACCTTTGAATCTGGTCACCACTGGTCCTCTCCCAGACCCGGGGACTCTGGTCACCAACTGGGCCTCACTCTGGACTCAGAATCTGGTCTCATCTGGGCCTCACCAGTCCTGGTGACTTGTTCTCCTGGACCTGATTGCGTGGACACTTTCTGGCCTCACCTGGAACTCGGTGACTCTGACCTATTCGCGCCGCACCCAGTCCTGTGACTCTGGTCCTCACCCTGGGCATCATTGGTATCTGGTGACTCTGTTCCACACCTGAGCCTCACCTGACATGATGACTGGAACCTACTCTGGGCCTCACCCTGACCTAGTGACTCTGGACCCCATCTGGATGTCACCTGACCAGGAGATTCTGGTACCCTCTGGGCTCAACCAGATGGTGACTCTGGCTCTCAATCCCTCACTCTGACCATGAATATGCTCCATCTGGGCCTCGAATTGACCTGGTGATCTCTGGTCCTACCTGGGCATCATCGACATGGTTCCACTGCATGGCCTGCATTGGCCTCACCTGGACCTGGTAACTCTAGTCAGTACCTGAGCATCGGGATATTGTTCTCTGCATGGCCTGCAGTTTGAATCACCTGACCTGTGAGTGGTGTTGTCATCTGGGCTCAACCATGCCTGGTGACACAGGTCCCCACGCGGGCCTCACTTGGACCTGTGAATCTGGTCCTTACCTGGTCTCACCCGGAACTGGTAACTCTGGTCACCACCTGGGATCTACCTTGGACCTGGTGAATTCCCCATCTGGGCCTCACCCAGTCCTGGTGACTTTGTTCCCCACCTGGGCCTGATTGCTGTGACTGCTTCTTGGCCTCACCTGGAACTGGTGATTGATCCAATCTGGGTCCACCAATAGATCTGGTGACTCTGTCCTCACCTGTACCATTATGACCTGGTATGTTCCACACCTGAGCCTCACTCTGGACATGATGAATCTGGATCCCCTCTGGGCCTCAGCCTGACATGTGGACTCGGTTCACCATCTGGATGTCACTGCAACCAGGTGAATCTGGTACCTCTAGCCCTCAACTTGACCTGGTGACTCTGGTCCTCAACTGGGCCTCACCGGAATCTAGTGAACATGGTCCCCACTGCGCTCATCTGACCTGGTGACTTGGTTCACCTGGGCATCATCGGTACATGGTTACTGTATTACCTCTGGGATTGACCTGATCCTGGTAACTCTGGTCCTGGTCTTCTTATGTACCAGGTGACTCTGGCTCCACCTGGGCCTCACCTGTAACTGGTGACTCTGATCCTAAGCATGGCTCACCTGACATGGTGACTGTGGTTCCCATCGGGACCTCACTGACCTCAGGTCTCTGGTCCCTCTGGGCTCACCAGGACCTGGTGTCTCTGGTACCCACCTGTAGCATCAGGATATGTTACACTGTTCACTAACAGTGACCCAGCCGACCATTAACCTCATTCACTGGCCACCTGGACATGGTGACACTGGTTCCCACCTGGTCTCACCTGGACATGTTGTGTCGGGATCCCACATCTGTCCTCAACTGTAACTGTGTGATTCGTTCCCATGGACATCATGTGGTACCTGGTGGCTGCGTGTTTCTAGTTCTCATGTACCTCGTGACTCTGGTCTCAGCAGGGCCTCACCGGACCGGTGAGTGTGGTTGCCACCTGCACCTCACCTGGACTCTGGTGATTCTGGTCTGCACCTGGACTATCCTGGATGGTGACTGTGGTCCCCCTGGGCTTCACCTGATTTGGGGACTCTGGTCCCCATCTGGGCCTCACCTGGCCCTGTTGACCATGGTCCTCAAATGGGCACAAATGGCTCGGTGGCTGTGTTCCACAACTGGACCTCACCTGGACCAGGTGACTCTGGTCCCCCTCTGGGTCTCACCGTGCCCTAGTGACTGTGAACCCCACTTTGGCCTGACTGGGACCTGCTGACCCTTGTTGCAACCTGCCCCTGACCTCGAACTTTGACTCTGGTTCTTTCAAGGGCCTCTGACCTGGTGATCCTGGTCCCCACCTGGGCTCACCGGACGTGGTGACCTTGTCACACCGGGACTCACTGGCCTTTACGTGCCTACACCAGCCCCGGTGACCTGTGCTCTGATCCTCACCGGCCTCAGTTGCGGAATCTCTTGGCCTTCACCTGGCCTCATCTGGACCTCAGGGACCTGTCACCACCAGCCACCTCTGGATATGGTGACTTGGTCCCTCACCTGGACTTCACCTGATTCTGTGACTCTGGTCCCCACCTGGCTACCTGGACTGGTGACTCTCTGTCCAACATGGGCCTCACCTGGATCTGGTGACTTGGTCCTCTCTTGCCCTCACTCTGACCTGGTGCCTCTCATCCCCTCATTGAACTAACTCAGAACTGCAGAATCTTGCCCACACCGCCGCACCCAGACCTGGTGACTCTTGTCCCCAGCTATGCCTCTCAATTCGACCTGATGAATCTGGTCCTCACGTGGGCTCTACATGGACCTGGGACTCAGCCGGATAGAGTGCTCTGTTCCCACAAGGGCTCACCTGATTCTGCTGACTGTGGTCTTATTCTATGCCTCACCAGGACCTAGTGATTCTGTTCCCCATCTGGGCCTGCATGCCCTAGTGACTCTGGTCCTCACCCAGGCATCATCTGGGACCTGGATACTCCATTCCACACCTGGGCCTCACTTTTGACCAGGGACCTCTGGTCCCATTCTGGGCCTCAAACTAAACTGGTACTCTCGGTTCCTCTGGCCTCAATTCCTGGTGACCTGGTCACCTTGGCTTACTGCGGCCTGCTGAAACTGGTCCTTCTTGGTCCGCACCTGATCTGGTGAAGGTCCGCCACCTGTCTCACCTGGACTTGTTGAATTCTGTCTGCCTCCTGCGCCTCACCTGGACCTTGTGACTTGGTCCCACCTGGACCTCACCTGATCTGGTGGCTCTGGTTCCCATATGGGGCTCTCCTGGACCTGGTTCCTGTGGTCTCCATGGCCTCACCTGGAACACAATGACTTGATCCATATTTGGACCTCTCCTGGACCTGTGACTCTGGTCCTTACCTGGGCATCATTGGGTCCTGATACCTCTCATACTGGGCCATCTGACCTGAGATGTCAGGTCCCACCTGGGCCTCACCTGGCAGGTGACTGTCTCACGGACCTCACCTGGATGACTCAGGTCCTCATATGGGCATCATGGGACCTGGTTTCTCAGTTCCACATCGCCTCACTCTGGACCTAGTGATTCTCGTCCCTCTGGGCCTCACCCTGAACGGGGTGACTCTGGTCCCTACCTGATCACCAGACCGGGTGACTCTGGTACCCCTCTGGGACTTCACCCGAGCTGGCGACACTGGTCCTCAGCTGACCTCAACAGTACTTGTTGATCTAATCCTCACTTAGGCCGTGTCTTTTTTCTTGCACTTTTTCTTTTTTTTTTTTTTTTTCTATTCGACTCTTTTCCCCCCTGGCATCAATGGACATGGTTACTCTGTTCCACCTGGGGCCTCACCCCTGACATGATACTTGCTCCACACTGGTCCCTGACATGACTGGATCCACCTGGGCCTTTGCAGAACTTGTTCTCTGTCTCCAACCAGGTGAATCTGGACACCTGGGACCTGAATCGCAACCTGGATCTCACTGGAGCGTTATGGACTCAGTCGTATCCCTTCTGAACTTACCGGGACTGGGTTTTTAACATCATGATACTGGTGACTCCGCACTAGGCTACTATCGTACTGGCTGCCGGATGGCCACTCGACATGGTAGTTGGCTATTCACCACTGGGCGACTCGATCCCAGGGGCCTTTCCCCGGGACTTTGGACTTCTGGTGAGATCTGCCACGGTCCTTCGGACTGGCTACTTGTAACTTGTGTCTCACCTGGATCCCCTGGTGGATCTGCGACCCATTGTGGTCCTCCCCGCTACCTGGGATTTGTGGGCTCTCCCCATCGGGACCTGCTTGCCGTGGACCTTTCCATGGTCTCACTGGACGGGAAATTGACCCCTTATCTGCGCTGTATCCCAACTGGACTCACTCTGTACCAGGTGGATTATACCTGGATCTCTGTAGCACCTGCCTACCTGTGACAATGCTACTGGATACCCGTTGGCCTCGCTCGACCATGTGACTGGTCCTCATCTGGTGTGACCTGCACAGTGTGATTCTGGTTCCCTTATCAAGCCTCCTGTACCTAGTGATCCTGATGTTCCCACCTGGGCTCACTGGACCTGGTGCTCTGTCACCACGGACCCTGTGGCCAGTGCTCGCACTACATGCCTCAATGACTGACTGCAGTCCCCAAGCTGCCCACATGGACTTTGCACCTGTACCCCACCGCCTCATTCGTACACCTGTAACTCTGGTCCTCACCTAGGGCCTCCATCTCAACCTAGGTACTCTGGTCCCCACCTGGCACTCATCTGTACTCTCACCTGGGAATCACCTGTCTGTGACTGTCCCTGGATCCTTCCGACCTGGATCTTTCAACACGACTCCTGCTTGGGATTCTGGTCTCAGTTTTGGCTCACCTGAACGCGTGTTGCTCATCCCCACTTGACTAACTCAGAACTGCTGAATCTTGCCCCACTAGGCCGCACCCCAGACTGTGACTCTTGTCCCCAGCTATGCCTCATTCGACCGCCTGATGAATCTGGTCCTCACATGTGGCCTTACATGGACCTGTGACTCAGCTGGAGAAGGGCTCTGGTCCTCCCAAAGGTACCGATACTGGTGACTGGGTATCTTATTCTAGCCTCACAGGACCTGTGATTCTGTTCCCATCTGGGCCTCCATGGCCCCTAGTGAGCCTGCCGTCCTCACCCCGGCTCTCGGGACCTGGACCTACTCTATTCCACACCTGGGCCTCACTTTGACCAGGGAACTCTGGTCCCATTCTGGACCTCAAACTAACACTGTTTACTTGGTTCCCCTCTGGGACTCACCGTACTCTGGTGACTCTGGTCACTTGGGCTTACTTTGGCCTGGTTGAATCTGTTCCTTAGTGGTCCCACCCTAGATCTGGTGTACTAGGTTCACCCGGGCCTCACTCTGACTTGGTGAATCTGCGCACCTGCGCTCACCCTGACCGTGACTGGCGGTCCCACCTGACCTCACCTGGATCTGCGGCTCGGTTCCAAGGGGCATCTCCTGGACCTGGTTCCTGTGGTGTCTCTCATTGGCCTCATCTCTGGAACACAATGCTTGATCCATATTGGGCCTCTCTGACCTGTTGACTCTGTGTCTTACCTGGGCATCATTGGGACGGATACTCTTATATACTGGCTCACTGGACCGTTGGAGTGTGGTCCCACCTGGGCCTCACCTGGACGGGGTGACGGTTCACAGGGACTCACCTGGGACCTTGTGGGACCCAGGTTCTCATATGGCATCTTCGACATCTGGTTTTCTCAGTTACCCATCCGGAATCTACACTTGACCTAGTGATTCTCGCCGACTCTGTGCTCACCGCTGCACTCTAGCACCTGGTATCCAAACCGGACGCATGGATATCCCACCAGAGGACCACGCGGAGCTGTGGACCACTGGCCTCAAATGGGCTACAACAGGACTGTTGACTATTACTCCAAACTATAGCTCGTCTGGACTTTGTGACTCTTTTTCCCACCTGGCATCATGGGATCATGCGTTACTCTAGTTCCTCTACTGGGCCTCATCTTGAACATGATAATTTTGCTGCACACTTTGGCCTCAATGGTTCCTGATGACTCTGTCCCCAACATAGGCCTCCCCACCTGACTGGTGACTGTCGTCCCAACTGTCTCAGCTGACCTGGTGACTCCCGCTCCATGAACCACACCTTGACCTGGTGACTGTGGTGTCTGTAGACTCCACATTTACCTTGTGACCCGCCCCACTAGGGCTCATCCTGGATCTGGTGACACTGGCCTGCATGCTGGCCCTCACTCTGGACTGGTAACTTGGTCCTACCTGGAACATCATCGGGACACGGGTTTTCTCTGCATGGCCTGCAGGTTGGCTCAGTCGGACTCTGGTGAGTGGGCTGCGGCTCTGGCCTCGGCTTATACCAGACACAGGTCCTCACGTGGGCCTCACTTGACCTGGTGAATCTGGTCCTGTCCTCACCTCGACCTGGTAAATTCTGTCACCTGGGAATCACTCTGTGCCTGGTGAATATGGTCCCATTCGCCTCACACAGTCCTGTTGACTTTCTTCCCCACCTGGACCTGATTGCTGTGGACACCCTGGCCTCAACTGGAACTGGTGACTTGGATCCCAACTGGGCCTCACCCAGATCTGGTGACTCTGGTCCTCACCTGTGGAACAATATGACCTGATACTTGTTCCACACCTGGAGCCTCACTCTGGACATGATGACTCTGGATCCCCTCTGGTAATCAGCCTGACATGGTGACTTGGTCCCCATCTGGATGTCACCTAGATCAGCTGAATCTATACCCCTAGGCCTCAACTAGACCTGGTGACTCAGGTCCTCAACAGGGCCCCAACGGAACAGTGAATATGCTCCCACCGCGCCATCTGGACTTGGTGACGCTGGTTCATCTGGGCATCATTGGGACATGGTTACTTGCTCCTACTGGGACTGACTCCTGACCCTGGTAACTTGGTCTCGGATTTGGCTCTTTTCACTCAAAATGACTGTGGCCTTTACCATGCCTTGTTCAAGACTTATCCTATATATTTATTTTATTTGTGAACATGTACTGAACGAAGTACATTG